>NW_027274090.1:0-136598 GCF_030028105.1 Mobula birostris
TCTAAGTTGTATGAAACCTGCATTATTGCTCTGCACATCAAGATAAAAAAGTTGTTTTCGCAGTGCGTTGAATGCTTTGACATTTAAAGCAGTATACATTTCAACTTTACTCCAATCTACTGACTGCAAACTTTATGGAAACATCCTAACTTCTTTCCCACATGATACTGAGTTCATTGAAACCATTTCCATAGCTCTTCTCAACAAGACAAAAAATTTGTTATCTCAGAGCATACAATGCATTTACATTGAAAGTGTATTCATTTCCATTTTACTCACAAGTACTAACTGCAAACCTTATGGAAACATATCCACATAACTTCCCACAAGATTCTGAGTTGTTTGAAACCTGCATCATTGCTGTGCACATCAAGATAAAAAAGTGGCTTTCTCAGCACGTTGAATGCTTTCACATTAAAAGCAGTATAAATTTCAATTTTACTCCAAACTACTGACTGCAAACTTTATGGAAACATCCAAACATAACTTCCCACATGATACTGACTTTGAAACCTTCTCCATGAGTCTGCTCAACAAGACAAAAAAGTTGTTATCTCAGAGCATACAATGCATTTCAATTGAAAGTGTATTCATTTCCATTTTACTCACAAGTGCTGACTGCAAAACTTATGGAAACATGTCCACATAACTTCCCACATGATTCTGAGTTGTTTGAAACCTGCATCATTGCTGTACACAGCAAGATAAAAAAGAGGATTTCTCAGTGTGTTGAATGGTTTGACCTTAAAAGCAGTATACATTTCAATTTTACTCCAAACTACTGACTGCAAACTTTCTGGAAACATCCTCACATAACTTCCCACATGATACTGAGTTCATTCAAACCTTTTCCATGATTCTGCTCAACAAGATAAAAATGTTGTTATCTCAGTGCATACAATGCATTTACATTGAAAGTGTATTCATTTCCATTTTACTCACAAGTACTGACTGCAAAACTTATGGAAACATATCCACATAACTTCCCACATGATTCCCAGTTGTTTGAAACCTGCATCATTGCTGTACACCGCAAGATAAAAAAGAGGACTTCTCAGAGCGTTGAATGCTTTCACATTAAAAGCAGTATACATTTCAATTTTACTCCAACCTACTGACTTCAAACTTTATGGAAACATCCTCACTTAACTTCCCACATGATACTGAGTTCATTCAAACCATTTCCTGGACTCTGCTCAACAAGACAATAAAGTTGTTATCTCAGTGCATACAATGTATTTACATTGAAAGTGTATTCATTTCCATTTTACTCAGAAGTACTTACTGCAAACCTTATGGAAACATATCCACAGAACTTCCTTCATGATTCTAAGTTGTATGAAACCTGCATTATTGCTCTGCACATCAAGATAAAAAAGTTGTTTTCTCAGAGCGTTGAATGCTTTGACATTTAAAGCAGTATACATTTCAACTTTACTCCAATCTACTGACTGCAAACTTTATGGAAACAACCTAACTTCACTTCCCACATGATACTGAGTTCATTGAAACCATTTCCATAGCTCTTCTCAACAAGACAAAAAAGTTGTTATCTCAGAGCATACAATGCATTTACATTGAAAGTGTATTCATTTCCATTTTACTCACAAGTACTGACTGCAAACCTTATGGAAACATATCCACATAACTTACCACATGATTCTGAGTTGTTTGAAACCTGCATCATTGCTGTGCACATCAAGATAAAAAAGTGGCTTTCTCAGCACGTTGAATGCTTTCACATTAAAACCAGTGTACATTTCCATTTTACTCCTACCTACTGACTTCAAACTTTATGGAAACATGATAACTTAACTTCCCACATGATTCCCAGTTGTTTGAAACCTGCATCATTGCTGTGCACATCAAGATAAAAAAGTGGCTTTCTCAGCACGTTGAATGCTTTCACATTAAAAGGAGTATACATTTCAATTTTACTCCAACCTACTGACTTCAAACTTTATGGAAACATCCTCACTTAACTTCCCACATGATACTGAGTTCATTGAAACCATTTCCTGGACTCTGCTCAACAAGACAATAAAGTTGTTATCTCAGTGCATACAATGTATTTACAGTGAAAGTGTATTCAATTCCATTTTACTCAGAAGTACTTACTGCAAACCTTATGGAAACATATCCACAGAACTTCCTTCATGATTCTAAGTTGTATGAAACCTGCATTATTGCTCTGCACATCAAGATAAAAAAGTTGTTTTCTCAGAGCGTTGAATGCTTTGACATTTAAAGCAGTATACATTTCAACTTTACTCCAATCTACTGACTGCAAACTTTATGGAAACATGATAACTTAACTTCCCACATGATACTGAGTTCATTGAAACCATTTCCTGGACTGTGCTCAACAAGACAAAAAAGTTGTTATCTCAGAGCATACAATGCATTTACATTGAAAGTGTATTCATTTCCATTTTACTCACAAGTACTGACTGCAAAACTTATGGAAACATATCCACATAACTACCCACATGATTCTGAGTTGTTAGAAACCTCCATCAGTGCTGTACACAGCAAGATAAAAAAGAGGATTTCTCAGTGCGTTGAATGCTTTGATATTAAAAGCAGTATACATTTCAATATTACTCCAAACTACTGACTGCAAACTTTATGGAAACATCCAAACATAACTTCCCACATGATACTGACTTCATTGAAACCTTCTCCATGAGTCTGCTCAATAAGACAAAAAAGTTGTTATTTCAGAGCATACAATGCATTTATATTGAAAGTGTATTCATTTCCATTTTACTCACAAGTGCTGACTGCAAACCTTATGGAAACATATCCACATAACTACCCACATGATTCTGAGTTGTTAGAAACCTCCATCAGTGCTGTACACAGCAAGATAAAAAAGAGGATTTCTCAGTGCGTTGAATGCTTTGATATTAAAAGCAGTATACATTTCAATATTACTCCAAACTACTGACTGCAAACTTTATGGAAACATCCAAACATAACTTCCCACATGATACTGACTTCATTGAAACCTTCTCCATGAGTCTGCTCAATAAGACAAAAAAGTTGTTATTTCAGAGCATACAATGCATTTATATTGAAAGTGTATTCATTTCCATTTTACTCACAAGTGCTGACTGCAAACCTTATGGAAACATATCCACAGAACTTCCTTCATGATTCTGAGTTGTTAGAAACCTGCATCATTGCTGTACACAGCAAGATAAAAAAAAGGGCTTCTCAGTGCGTTGAATGCTCTGACATTAAAAGCAGTATACATTTCAATTTTACTCCAACCTACTGACTTCAAACTTTATAGAAACATCCTCACTTAACTTCCCACATGATACTGAGTTCATTCAAACCTTTTCCATGATTCTGCTCAACAAGATAAAAATGTTATTATCTCAGTGCATAGAATACATTTACATTGAAAGTGTAATCATTTCCACTTTACTCACAAGTACTGACTACAAACCTGATGGAAACATATCGACATAACTTCCCACATGATTCTGAGTTGTTTGAAACCTGCATCATTGCTGTACACAGCAAGATAAAAAGAGGATTTCTCAGTGTGTTGAATGCTTTGACATTAAAAGCAGTACACATTTCAACTTTACTCCAATCTGCTGACTGCAAACTTCATGGATACATCCTAACATAACTTCCCACATGATACTGACTTCATTGAAACCTTTTCCATGAGTCTGCTCAAGAAGAAAAAAAAGGTGTTATCTCAGTGCATAGAAAGCATTTACATTGAAAGTGTAATCATTTCCATTTTACTCACAAGTACTGACTGCAAACCTTATGGAAACATATCCACATAACTTCCTTCATGATTCTGAGTTGTATGAAACCTGCATCATTGCTCTGCACATCAAGATAACAAAGTTGATTTCTCAGTACGTTGAATGCTTTGACATTAAAAGCAGCACACATTTCAACTTTACTCCAATCTACTGACTGCAAACTTTATGGATACATCCTAACATAACTTCCCACATGATACTGACTTCATTGAAACCTTTTCCATGAGTCTGCTCAACAAGAAAAAAAAGGTGTTACCTCAGTGCATAGAAAGCATTTACATTGAAAGTGTAATCATTTCCATTTTACTCACAAGTACTGACTGCAAACCTGATGGAAACATATCCACATAACTTCCCACATGATACTGAGTTCATTCAAACATTTTCCATGATTCTGCTCAACAAGATAAAAATGTTGTTCTCAGTGCATGCAATGCATGTACATTGAAAGTGTATTCATTTCCATTTTCCTCAGAAGTACTAACTGCAAACCTTATGGAAACATATCCACAGAACTTCCTTCATGATTCTAAGTTGTATGAAACCTGCATTATTGCTCTGCACATCAAGAAAAAGAAGTTGGTTTCTCAGAGCGTTGAATGCTTTGACATTTAAAGCAGTATACATTTCAACTTTACTCCAATCTACTGACTGCAAACTTTATGGAAACATGATAACTTAACTTCCCACATGATACTGAGTTTATTGAAACCATTTCCTTGACTCTGCTCAACAAGACAAAATAGTTGTTATCTCAGAGCATAGAATGCATTTACATTGAAAGTGTATTCATTTCCATTTTACTCACAAGTACTGACTGCAAAACTTATGGAAACATATCCACATAACTTCCCACAAGATTCTGAGTTGTTAGAAACCTGCATCATTGCTGTACACAGCAAGATAAAAAAGAGGACTTCTCGGTGCGTTGAATGTTTTGATATGAAAAGCAGTATACATTTCAATTTTACTCCAACCTACTGACTTCAAACTTTATGGAAACATCCTCACTTAACTTCCCACATGATACTGAGTTCATTGAAACCTTCTCCATGAGTCTGCTCAACAAGACAAAAAAGTTGTTATTTCAGAGCATACAATGCATTTCAATTGAAAGTGTATTCATTTCCATTTTACTCACAAGTGCTGACTGCAAAACTTATGGAAACATGTCCACATAACTTCCCACATGATTCTGAGTTGTTTGAAACCTGCATCATTGCTGTACACAGCAAGATAAAAAAGAGGATTTCTCAGTGTGTTGAATGGTTTGACCTTAAAAGCAGTATACATTTCAATTTTACTCCAAACTACTGACTGCAAACTTTCTGGAAACATCCTCACATAACTTCCCACATGATACTGAGTTCATTCAAACCTTTTCCATGATTCTGCTCAACAAGATAAAAATGTTGTTATCTCAGTGCATACAATGCATTTACATTGAAAGTGTATTCATTTCCATTTTACTCACAAGTACTGACTGCAAAACTTATGGAAACATATCCACATAACTTCCCACATGATTCCCAGTTGTTTGAAACCTGCATCATTGCTGTACACCGCAAGATAAAAAAGAGGACTTCTCAGAGCGTTGAATGCTTTCACATTAAAAGCAGTATACATTTCAATTTTACTCCAACCTACTGACTTCAAACTTTATGGAAACATCCTCACTTAACTTCCCACATGATACTGAGTTCATTCAAACCATTTCCTGGACTCTGCTCAACAAGACAATAAAGTTGTTATCTCAGTGCATACAATGTATTTACATTGAAAGTGTATTCATTTCCATTTTACTCAGAAGTACTTACTGCAAACCTTATGGAAACATATCCACAGAACTTCCTTCATGATTCTAAGTTGTATGAAACCTGCATTATTGCTCTGCACATCAAGATAAAAAAGTTGTTTTCTCAGAGCGTTGAATGCTTTGACATTTAAAGCAGTATACATTTCAACTTTACTCCAATCTACTGACTGCAAACTTTATGGAAACAACCTAACTTCACTTCCCACATGATACTGAGTTCATTGAAACCATTTCCATAGCTCTTCTCAACAAGACAAAAAAGTTGTTATCTCAGAGCATACAATGCATTTACATTGAAAGTGTATTCATTTCCATTTTACTCACAAGTACTGACTGCAAAACTTATGGAAACATATCCACATAACTTACCACATGATTCTGAGTTGTTTGAAACCTGCATCATTGCTGTGCACATCAAGATAAAAAAGTGGCTTTCTCAGCACGTTGAATGCTTTCACATTAAAACCAGTGTACATTTCCATTTTACTCCTACCTACTGACTTCAAACTTTATGGAAACATGATAACTTAACTTCCCACATGATTCCCAGTTGTTTGAAACCTGCATCATTGCTGTGCACATCAAGATAAAAAAGTGGCTTTCTCAGCACGTTGAATGCTTTCACATTAAAAGGAGTATACATTTCAATTTTACTCCAACCTACTGACTTCAAACTTTATGGAAACATCCTCACTTAACTTCCCACATGATACTGAGTTCATTGAAACCATTTCCTGGACTCTGCTCAACAAGACAATAAAGTTGTTATCTCAGTGCATACAATGTATTTACAGTGAAAGTGTATTCAATTCCATTTTACTCAGAAGTACTTACTGCAAACCTTATGGAAACATATCCACAGAACTTCCTTCATGATTCTAAGTTGTATGAAACCTGCATTATTGCTCTGCACATCAAGATAAAAAAGTTGTTTTCTCAGAGCGTTGAATGCTTTGACATTTAAAGCAGTATACCTTTCAACTTTACTCCAATCTACTGACTGCAAACTTTATGGAAACATGATAACTTAACTTCTCACATGATACTGAGTTCATTGAAACCATTTCCTGGACTGTGCTCAACAAGACAAAAAAGTTGTTATCTCAGAGCATACAATGCATTTACATTGAAAGTGTATTCATTTCCATTTTACTCACAAGTACTGACTGCAAAACTTATGGAAACATATCCACATAACTACCCACATGATTCTGAGTTGTTAGAAACCTCCATCAGTGCTGTACACAGCAAGATAAAAAAGAAGATTTCTCAGTGCGTTGAATGCTTTGATATTAAAAGCAGTATACATTTCAATATTACTCCAAACTACTGACTGCAAACTTTATGGAAACATCCAAACATAACTTCCCACATGATACTGACTTCATTGAAACCTTCTCCATGAGTCTGCTCAATAAGACAAAAAAGTTGTTATTTCAGAGCATACAATGCATTTATATTGAAAGTGTATTCATTTCCATTTTACTCACAAGTGCTGACTGCAAACCTTATGGAAACATATCCACAGAACTTCCTTCATGATTCTGAGTTGTTAGAAACCTGCATCATTGCTGTACACAGCAAGATAAAAAAAAGGGCTTCTCAGTGCGTTGAATGCTCTGACATTAAAAGCAGTATACATTTCAATTTTACTCCAACCTACTGACTTCAAACTTTATAGAAACATCCTCACTTAACTTCCCACATGATACTGAGTTCATTCAAACCTTTTCCATGATTCTGCTCAACAAGATAAAAATGTTATTATCTCAGTGCATAGAATACATTTACATTGAAAGTGTAATCATTTCCACTTTACTCACAAGTACTGACTACAAACCTGATGGAAACATATCGACATAACTTCCCACATGATTCTGAGTTGTTTGAAACCTGCATCATTGCTGTACACAGCAAGATAAAAAGAGGATTTCTCAGTGTGTTGAATGCTTTGACATTAAAAGCAGTACACATTTCAACTTTACTCCAATCTGCTGACTGCAAACTTCATGGATACATCCTAACATAACTTCCCACATGATACTGACTTCATTGAAACCTTTTCCATGAGTCTGCTCAAGAAGAAAAAAAAGGTGTTATCTCAGTGCATAGAAAGCATTTACATTGAAAGTGTAATCATTTCCATTTTACTCACAAGTACTGACTGCAAACCTTATGGAAACATATCCACATAACTTCCTTCATGATTCTGAGTTGTATGAAACCTGCATCATTGCTCTGCACATCAAGATAACAAAGTTGATTTCTCAGTACGTTGAATGCTTTGACATTAAAAGCAGCACACATTTCAACTTTACTCCAATCTACTGACTGCAAACTTTATGGATACATCCTAACATAACTTCCCACATGATACTGACTTCATTGAAACCTTTTCCATGAGTCTGCTCAACAAGAAAAAAAAGGTGTTACCTCAGTGCATAGAAAGCATTTACATTGAAAGTGTAATCATTTCCATTTTACTCACAAGTACTGACTGCAAACCTGATGGAAACATATCCACATAACTTCCCACATGATACTGAGTTCATTCAAACATTTTCCATGATTCTGCTCAACAAGATAAAAATGTTGTTCTCAGTGCATGCAATGCATGTACATTGAAAGTGTATTCATTTCCATTTTCCTCAGAAGTACTAACTGCAAACCTTATGGAAACATATCCACAGAACTTCCTTCATGATTCTAAGTTGTATGAAACCTGCATTATTGCTCTGCACATCAAGAAAAAGAAGTTGGTTTCTCAGAGCGTTGAATGCTTTGACATTTAAAGCAGTATACATTTCAACTTTACTCCAATCTACTGACTGCAAACTTTATGGAAACATGATAACTTAACTTCCCACATGATACTGAGTTTATTGAAACCATTTCCTTGACTCTGCTCAACAAGACAAAATAGTTGTTATCTCAGAGCATAGAATGCATTTACATTGAAAGTGTATTCATTTCCATTTTACTCACAAGTACTGACTGCAAAACTTATGGAAACATATCCACATAACTTCCCACAAGATTCTGAGTTGTTAGAAACCTGCATCATTGCTGTACACAGCAAGATAAAAAAGAGGACTTCTCGGTGCGTTGAATGTTTTGATATGAAAAGCAGTATACATTTCAATTTTACTCCAACCTACTGACTTCAAACTTTATGGAAACATCCTCACTTAACTTCCCACATGATACTGAGTTCATTGAAACCTTCTCCATGAGTCTGCTCAACAAGACAAAAAAGTTGTTATCTCAGAGCATACAATGCATTTGCATTGAAAGTGGATTCATTTCCATTTTACTCAAAAGTACTGACTGCAAACCTTATGGAAACATATCCACATAACTTCACACATGATTCTGAGTTGTTTGAAACCTGCATCATTGCTGTACACAGCAAGATAAAAAGAGGATTTCTCAGTGTGTTGAATGCTTTGACATTAAAAGCAGTATACATTTCAATAGTACTCCAAACTACTGACTGCAAACTTTATGGAAACATCCAAACATAACTTCCCACATGATAATGACTTCATTGAAACCTTCTCCATGAGTCTGCTCAACAAGACAAAAAAGTTGTTATTTCAGAGCATACAATGCATTTATATTGAAAGTGTATTCATTTCCATTTTACTCACAAGTGCTGACTGCAAACCTTATGGAAACATATCCACAGAACTTCCTTCATGATTCTGAGTTGTTAGAAACCTGCATCATTGCTGTACACAGCAAGATAAAAAAGAGGGCTTCTCAGTGCGTTGAATGCTCTGACATTAAAAGCAGTATACATTTCAATTTTACTCCAACCTACTGACTTCAAACTTTATAGAAACATCCTCACTTAACTTCCCACATGATACTGAGTTCATTCAAACCTTTTCCATGATTCTGCTCAACAAGATAAAAATGTTATTATCTCAGTGCATAGAATACATTTACATTGAAAGTGTAATCATTTCCACTTTACTCACAAGTACTGACTACAAACCTGATGGAAACATATCGACATAACTTCCCACATGATTCTGAGTTGTTTGAAACCTGCATCATTGCTGTACACAGCAAGATAAAAAGAGGATTTCTCAGTGTGTTGAATGCTTTGACATTAAAAGCAGTACACATTTCAACTTTACTCCAATCTGCTGACTGCAAACTTCATGGATACATCCTAACATAACTTCCCACATGATACTGACTTCATTGAAACCTTTTCCATGAGTCTGCTCAAGAAGAAAAAAAAGGTGTTATCTCAGTGCATAGAAAGCATTTACATTGAAAGTGTAATCATTTCCATTTTACTCACAAGTACTGACTGCAAACCTTATGGAAATATATCCACATAACTTCCTTCATGATTCTGAGTTGTATGAAACCTGCATCATTGCTCTGCACATCAAGATAACAAAGTTGATTTCTCAGTACGTTGAATGCTTTGACATTAAAAGCAGCACACATTTCAACTTTACTCCAATCTACTGACTGCAAACTTTATGGATACATCCTAACATAACTTCCCACATGATACTGACTTCATTGAAACCTTTTCCATGAGTCTGCTCAACAAGAAAAAAAAGGTGTTACCTCAGTGCATAGAAAGCATTTACATTGAAAGTGTAATCATTTCCATTTTACTCACAAGTACTGACTGCAAACCTGATGGAAACATATCCACATAACTTCCCACATGATACTGAGTTCATTCAAACATTTTCCATGATTCTGCTCAACAAGATAAAAATGTTGTTCTCAGTGCATGCAATGCATGTACATTGAAAGTGTATTCATTTCCATTTTCCTCAGAAGTACTAACTGCAAACCTTATGGAAACATATCCACAGAACTTCCTTCATGATTCTAAGTTGTATGAAACCTGCATTATTGCTCTGCACATCAAGAAAAAGAAGTTGGTTTCTCAGAGCGTTGAATGCTTTGACATTTAAAGCAGTATACATTTCAACTTTACTCCAATCTACTGACTGCAAACTTTATGGAAACATGATAACTTAACTTCCCACATGATACTGAGTTTATTGAAACCATTTCCTTGACTCTGCTCAACAAGACAAAATAGTTGTTATCTCAGAGCATAGAATGCATTTACATTGAAAGTGTATTCATTTCCATTTTACTCACAAGTACTGACTGCAAAACTTATGGAAACATATCCACATAACTTCCCACAAGATTCTGAGTTGTTAGAAACCTGCATCATTGCTGTACACAGCAAGATAAAAAAGAGGACTTCTCGGTGCGTTGAATGTTTTGATATGAAAAGCAGTATACATTTCAATTTTACTCCAACCTACTGACTTCAAACTTTATGGAAACATCCTCACTTAACTTCCCACATGATACTGAGTTCATTGAAACCTTCTCCATGAGTCTGCTCAACAAGACAAAAAAGTTGTTATCTCAGAGCATACAATGCATTTGCATTGAAAGTGTATTCATTTCCATTTTACTCACAAGTACTGACTGCAAACCTTATGGAAACATATCCACATAACTTCACACATGATTCTGAGTTGTTTGAAACCTGCATCATTGCTGTACACAGCAAGATAAAAAGAGGATTTCTCAGTGTGTTGAATGCTTTGACATTAAAAGCAGTATACATTTCAATAGTACTCCAACCTACTGACTTCAAACTTTATGGAAACATCCTCACTTAACTTCCCACATGATACTGAGTTCATTGAAACCATTTCCTGGACTCTGCTCAACAAGACAAAAAAGTTGTTATCTCAGTGCATACAATGTATTTACATTGAAAGTGTATTCATTTCCATTTTACTCAGAAGTACTTACTGCAAACCTTATGGAAACATATCCACAGAACTTCCTTCATGATTCTAAGTTGTATGAAACCTGCATTATTGCTCTGCACATCAAGATAAAAAAGTTGTTTTCGCAGTGCGTTGAATGCTTTGACATTTAAAGCAGTATACATTTCAACTTTACTCCAATCTACTGACTGCAAACTTTATGGAAACATCCTAACTTCTTTCCCACATGATACTGAGTTCATTGAAACCATTTCCATAGCTCTTCTCAACAAGACAAAAAATTTGTTATCTCAGAGCATACAATGCATTTACATTGAAAGTGTATTCATTTCCATTTTACTCACAAGTACTAACTGCAAACCTTATGGAAACATATCCACATAACTTCCCACAAGATTCTGAGTTGTTTGAAACCTGCATCATTGCTGTGCACATCAAGATAAAAAAGTGGCTTTCTCAGCACGTTGAATGCTTTCACATTAAAAGCAGTATAAATTTCAATTTTACTCCAAACTACTGACTGCAAACTTTATGGAAACATCCAAACATAACTTCCCACATGATACTGACTTTGAAACCTTCTCCATGAGTCTGCTCAACAAGACAAAAAAGTTGTTATCTCAGAGCATACAATGCATTTCAATTGAAAGTGTATTCATTTCCATTTTACTCACAAGTGCTGACTGCAAAACTTATGGAAACATGTCCACATAACTTCCCACATGATTCTGAGTTGTTTGAAACCTGCATCATTGCTGTACACAGCAAGATAAAAAAGAGGATTTCTCAGTGTGTTGAATGGTTTGACCTTAAAAGCAGTATACATTTCAATTTTACTCCAAACTACTGACTGCAAACTTTCTGGAAACATCCTCACATAACTTCCCACATGATACTGAGTTCATTCAAACCTTTTCCATGATTCTGCTCAACAAGATAAAAATGTTGTTATCTCAGTGCATACAATGCATTTACATTGAAAGTGTATTCATTTCCATTTTACTCACAAGTACTGACTGCAAAACTTATGGAAACATATCCACATAACTTCCCACATGATTCCCAGTTGTTTGAAACCTGCATCATTGCTGTACACCGCAAGATAAAAAAGAGGACTTCTCAGAGCGTTGAATGCTTTCACATTAAAAGCAGTATACATTTCAATTTTACTCCAACCTACTGACTTCAAACTTTATGGAAACATCCTCACTTAACTTCCCACATGATACTGAGTTCATTCAAACCATTTCCTGGACTCTGCTCAACAAGACAATAAAGTTGTTATCTCAGTGCATACAATGTATTTACATTGAAAGTGTATTCATTTCCATTTTACTCAGAAGTACTTACTGCAAACCTTATGGAAACATATCCACAGAACTTCCTTCATGATTCTAAGTTGTATGAAACCTGCATTATTGCTCTGCACATCAAGATAAAAAAGTTGTTTTCTCAGAGCGTTGAATGCTTTGACATTTAAAGCAGTATACATTTCAACTTTACTCCAATCTACTGACTGCAAACTTTATGGAAACAACCTAACTTCACTTCCCACATGATACTGAGTTCATTGAAACCATTTCCATAGCTCTTCTCAACAAGACAAAAAAGTTGTTATCTCAGAGCATACAATGCATTTACATTGAAAGTGTATTCATTTCCATTTTACTCACAAGTACTGACTGCAAACCTTATGGAAACATATCCACATAACTTACCACATGATTCTGAGTTGTTTGAAACCTGCATCATTGCTGTGCACATCAAGATAAAAAAGTGGCTTTCTCAGCACGTTGAATGCTTTCACATTAAAACCAGTGTACATTTCCATTTTACTCCTACCTACTGACTTCAAACTTTATGGAAACATGATAACTTAACTTCCCACATGATTCCCAGTTGTTTGAAACCTGCATCATTGCTGTGCACATCAAGATAAAAAAGTGGCTTTCTCAGCACGTTGAATGCTTTCACATTAAAAGGAGTATACATTTCAATTTTACTCCAACCTACTGACTTCAAACTTTATGGAAACATCCTCACTTAACTTCCCACATGATACTGAGTTCATTGAAACCATTTCCTGGACTCTGCTCAACAAGACAATAAAGTTGTTATCTCAGTGCATACAATGTATTTACAGTGAAAGTGTATTCAATTCCATTTTACTCAGAAGTACTTACTGCAAACCTTATGGAAACATATCCACAGAACTTCCTTCATGATTCTAAGTTGTATGAAACCTGCATTATTGCTCTGCACATCAAGATAAAAAAGTTGTTTTCTCAGAGCGTTGAATGCTTTGACATTTAAAGCAGTATACATTTCAACTTTACTCCAATCTACTGACTGCAAACTTTATGGAAACATGATAACTTAACTTCCCACATGATACTGAGTTCATTGAAACCATTTCCTGGACTGTGCTCAACAAGACAAAAAAGTTGTTATCTCAGAGCATACAATGCATTTACATTGAAAGTGTATTCATTTCCATTTTACTCACAAGTACTGACTGCAAAACTTATGGAAACATATCCACATAACTACCCACATGATTCTGAGTTGTTAGAAACCTCCATCAGTGCTGTACACAGCAAGATAAAAAAGAGGATTTCTCAGTGCGTTGAATGCTTTGATATTAAAAGCAGTATACATTTCAATATTACTCCAAACTACTGACTGCAAACTTTATGGAAACATCCAAACATAACTTCCCACATGATACTGACTTCATTGAAACCTTCTCCATGAGTCTGCTCAATAAGACAAAAAAGTTGTTATTTCAGAGCATACAATGCATTTATATTGAAAGTGTATTCATTTCCATTTTACTCACAAGTGCTGACTGCAAACCTTATGGAAACATATCCACATAACTACCCACATGATTCTGAGTTGTTAGAAACCTCCATCAGTGCTGTACACAGCAAGATAAAAAAGAGGATTTCTCAGTGCGTTGAATGCTTTGATATTAAAAGCAGTATACATTTCAATATTACTCCAAACTACTGACTGCAAACTTTATGGAAACATCCAAACATAACTTCCCACATGATACTGACTTCATTGAAACCTTCTCCATGAGTCTGCTCAATAAGACAAAAAAGTTGTTATTTCAGAGCATACAATGCATTTATATTGAAAGTGTATTCATTTCCATTTTACTCACAAGTGCTGACTGCAAACCTTATGGAAACATATCCACAGAACTTCCTTCATGATTCTGAGTTGTTAGAAACCTGCATCATTGCTGTACACAGCAAGATAAAAAAAAGGGCTTCTCAGTGCGTTGAATGCTCTGACATTAAAAGCAGTATACATTTCAATTTTACTCCAACCTACTGACTTCAAACTTTATAGAAACATCCTCACTTAACTTCCCACATGATACTGAGTTCATTCAAACCTTTTCCATGATTCTGCTCAACAAGATAAAAATGTTATTATCTCAGTGCATAGAATACATTTACATTGAAAGTGTAATCATTTCCACTTTACTCACAAGTACTGACTACAAACCTGATGGAAACATATCGACATAACTTCCCACATGATTCTGAGTTGTTTGAAACCTGCATCATTGCTGTACACAGCAAGATAAAAAGAGGATTTCTCAGTGTGTTGAATGCTTTGACATTAAAAGCAGTACACATTTCAACTTTACTCCAATCTGCTGACTGCAAACTTCATGGATACATCCTAACATAACTTCCCACATGATACTGACTTCATTGAAACCTTTTCCATGAGTCTGCTCAAGAAGAAAAAAAAGGTGTTATCTCAGTGCATAGAAAGCATTTACATTGAAAGTGTAATCATTTCCATTTTACTCACAAGTACTGACTGCAAACCTTATGGAAACATATCCACATAACTTCCTTCATGATTCTGAGTTGTATGAAACCTGCATCATTGCTCTGCACATCAAGATAACAAAGTTGATTTCTCAGTACGTTGAATGCTTTGACATTAAAAGCAGCACACATTTCAACTTTACTCCAATCTACTGACTGCAAACTTTATGGATACATCCTAACATAACTTCCCACATGATACTGACTTCATTGAAACCTTTTCCATGAGTCTGCTCAACAAGAAAAAAAAGGTGTTACCTCAGTGCATAGAAAGCATTTACATTGAAAGTGTAATCATTTCCATTTTACTCACAAGTACTGACTGCAAACCTGATGGAAACATATCCACATAACTTCCCACATGATACTGAGTTCATTCAAACATTTTCCATGATTCTGCTCAACAAGATAAAAATGTTGTTCTCAGTGCATGCAATGCATGTACATTGAAAGTGTATTCATTTCCATTTTCCTCAGAAGTACTAACTGCAAACCTTATGGAAACATATCCACAGAACTTCCTTCATGATTCTAAGTTGTATGAAACCTGCATTATTGCTCTGCACATCAAGAAAAAGAAGTTGGTTTCTCAGAGCGTTGAATGCTTTGACATTTAAAGCAGTATACATTTCAACTTTACTCCAATCTACTGACTGCAAACTTTATGGAAACATGATAACTTAACTTCCCACATGATACTGAGTTTATTGAAACCATTTCCTTGACTCTGCTCAACAAGACAAAATAGTTGTTATCTCAGAGCATAGAATGCATTTACATTGAAAGTGTATTCATTTCCATTTTACTCACAAGTACTGACTGCAAAACTTATGGAAACATATCCACATAACTTCCCACAAGATTCTGAGTTGTTAGAAACCTGCATCATTGCTGTACACAGCAAGATAAAAAAGAGGACTTCTCGGTGCGTTGAATGTTTTGATATGAAAAGCAGTATACATTTCAATTTTACTCCAACCTACTGACTTCAAACTTTATGGAAACATCCTCACTTAACTTCCCACATGATACTGAGTTCATTGAAACCTTCTCCATGAGTCTGCTCAACAAGACAAAAAAGTTATCTCAGAGCATACAATGCATTTGCATTGAAAGTGGATTCATTTCCATTTTACTCAAAAGTACTGACTGCAAACCTTATGGAAACATATCCACATAACTTCACACATGATTCTGAGTTGTTTGAAACCTGCATCATTGCTGTACACAGCAAGATAAAAAGAGGATTTCTCAGTGTGTTGAATGCTTTGACATTAAAAGCAGTATACATTTCAATAGTACTCCAAACTACTGACTGCAAACTTTATGGAAACATCCAAACATAACTTCCCACATGATAATGACTTCATTGAAACCTTCTCCATGAGTCTGCTCAACAAGACAAAAAAGTTGTTATTTCAGAGCATACAATGCATTTATATTGAAAGTGTATTCATTTCCATTTTACTCACAAGTGCTGACTGCAAACCTTATGGAAACATATCCACAGAACTTCCTTCATGATTCTGAGTTGTTAGAAACCTGCATCATTGCTGTACACAGCAAGATAAAAAAGAGGGCTTCTCAGTGCGTTGAATGCTCTGACATTAAAAGCAGTATACATTTCAATTTTACTCCAACCTACTGACTTCAAACTTTATAGAAACATCCTCACTTAACTTCCCACATGATACTGAGTTCATTCAAACCTTTTCCATGATTCTGCTCAACAAGATAAAAATGTTATTATCTCAGTGCATAGAATACATTTACATTGAAAGTGTAATCATTTCCACTTTACTCACAAGTACTGACTACAAACCTGATGGAAACATATCGACATAACTTCCCACATGATTCTGAGTTGTTTGAAACCTGCATCATTGCTGTACACAGCAAGATAAAAAGAGGATTTCTCAGTGTGTTGAATGCTTTGACATTAAAAGCAGTACACATTTCAACTTTACTCCAATCTGCTGACTGCAAACTTCATGGATACATCCTAACATAACTTCCCACATGATACTGACTTCATTGAAACCTTTTCCATGAGTCTGCTCAAGAAGAAAAAAAAGGTGTTATCTCAGTGCATAGAAAGCATTTACATTGAAAGTGTAATCATTTCCATTTTACTCACAAGTACTGACTGCAAACCTTATGGAAACATATCCACATAACTTCCTTCATGATTCTGAGTTGTATGAAACCTGCATCATTGCTCTGCACATCAAGATAACAAAGTTGATTTCTCAGTACGTTGAATGCTTTGACATTAAAAGCAGCACACATTTCAACTTTACTCCAATCTACTGACTGCAAACTTTATGGATACATCCTAACATAACTTCCCACATGATACTGACTTCATTGAAACCTTTTCCATGAGTCTGCTCAACAAGAAAAAAAAGGTGTTACCTCAGTGCATAGAAAGCATTTACATTGAAAGTGTAATCATTTCCATTTTACTCACAAGTACTGACTGCAAACCTGATGGAAACATATCCACATAACTTCCCACATGATACTGAGTTCATTCAAACATTTTCCATGATTCTGCTCAACAAGATAAAAATGTTGTTCTCAGTGCATGCAATGCATGTACATTGAAAGTGTATTCATTTCCATTTTCCTCAGAAGTACTAACTGCAAACCTTATGGAAACATATCCACAGAACTTCCTTCATGATTCTAAGTTGTATGAAACCTGCATTATTGCTCTGCACATCAAGAAAAAGAAGTTGGTTTCTCAGAGCGTTGAATGCTTTGACATTTAAAGCAGTATACATTTCAACTTTACTCCAATCTACTGACTGCAAACTTTATGGAAACATGATAACTTAACTTCCCACATGATACTGAGTTTATTGAAACCATTTCCTTGACTCTGCTCAACAAGACAAAATAGTTGTTATCTCAGAGCATAGAATGCATTTACATTGAAAGTGTATTCATTTCCATTTTACTCACAAGTACTGACTGCAAAACTTATGGAAACATATCCACATAACTTCCCACAAGATTCTGAGTTGTTAGAAACCTGCATCATTGCTGTACACAGCAAGATAAAAAAGAGGACTTCTCGGTGCGTTGAATGTTTTGATATGAAAAGCAGTATACATTTCAATTTTACTCCAACCTACTGACTTCAAACTTTATGGAAACATCCTCACTTAACTTCCCACATGATACTGAGTTCATTGAAACCTTCTCCATGAGTCTGCTCAACAAGACAAAAAAGTTGTTATCTCAGAGCATACAATGCATTTGCATTGAAAGTGTATTCATTTCCATTTTACTCACAAGTACTGACTGCAAACCTTATGGAAACATATCCACATAACTTCACACATGATTCTGAGTTGTTTGAAACCTGCATCATTGCTGTACACAGCAAGATAAAAAGAGGATTTCTCAGTGTGTTGAATGCTTTGACATTAAAAGCAGTATACATTTCAATAGTACTCCAAACTACTGACTGCAAACTTTATGGAAACATCCAAACATAACTTCCCACATGATAATGACTTCATTGAAACCTTCTCCATGAGTCTGCTCAACAAGACAAAAAAGTTGTTATTTCAGAGCATACAATGCATTTATATTGAAAGTGTATTCATTTCCATTTTACTCACAAGTGCTGACTGCAAACCTTATGGAAACATATCCACATAACTTCCTACATGATTGTGAGTTGTTAGAAACCTGCATCATTGCTGTACACAGCAAGATAAAAAAGAGGACTTCTCAGAGCGTTGAATGCTTTGACATTAAAAGCAGTATACATTTCAATTTTACTCCAACCTACTGACTTCAAACTTTATGGAAACATCCTCACTTAACTTCCCACATGATACTGAGTTCATTGAAACCATTTCCTGGACTCTGCTCAACAAGACAAAAAAGTTGTTATCTCAGTGCATACAATGTATTTACATTGAAAGTGTATTCATTTCCATTTTACTCAGAAGTACTTACTGCAAACCTTATGGAAACATATCCACAGAACTTCCTTCATGATTCTAAGTTGTATGAAACCTGCATTATTGCTCTGCACATCAAGATAAAAAAGTTGTTTTCGCAGTGCGTTGAATGCTTTGACATTTAAAGCAGTATACATTTCAACTTTACTCCAATCTACTGACTGCAAACTTTATGGAAACATCCTAACTTCTTTCCCACATGATACTGAGTTCATTGAAACCATTTCCATAGCTCTTCTCAACAAGACAAAAAATTTGTTATCTCAGAGCATACAATGCATTTACATTGAAAGTGTATTCATTTCCATTTTACTCACAAGTACTAACTGCAAACCTTATGGAAACATATCCACATAACTTCCCACAAGATTCTGAGTTGTTTGAAACCTGCATCATTGCTGTGCACATCAAGATAAAAAAGTGGCTTTCTCAGCACGTTGAATGCTTTCACATTAAAAGCAGTATAAATTTCAATTTTACTCCAAACTACTGACTGCAAACTTTATGGAAACATCCAAACATAACTTCCCACATGATACTGACTTCTTTGAAACCTTCTCCATGAGTCTGCTCAACAAGACAAAAAAGTTGTTATCTCAGAGCATACAATGCATTTCAATTGAAAGTGTATTCATTTCCATTTTACTCACAAGTGCTGACTGCAAAACTTATGGAAACATGTCCACATAACTTCCCACATGATTCTGAGTTGTTTGAAACCTGCATCATTGCTGTACACAGCAAGATAAAAAAGAGGATTTCTCAGTGTGTTGAATGGTTTGACCTTAAAAGCAGTATACATTTCAATTTTACTCCAAACTACTGACTGCAAACTTTCTGGAAACATCCTCACATAACTTCCCACATGATACTGAGTTCATTCAAACCTTTTCCATGATTCTGCTCAACAAGATAAAAATGTTGTTATCTCAGTGCATACAATGCATTTACATTGAAAGTGTATTCATTTCCATTTTACTCACAAGTACTGACTGCAAAACTTATGGAAACATATCCACATAACTTCCCACATGATTCCCAGTTGTTTGAAACCTGCATCATTGCTGTACACCGCAAGATAAAAAAGAGGACTTCTCAGAGCGTTGAATGCTTTCACATTAAAAGCAGTATACATTTCCATTTTACTCTAACCTACTGACTTCAAACTTTATGGAAACATCCTCACTTAACTTCCCACATGATACTGAGTTCATTCAAACCATTTCCTGGACTCTGCTCAACAAGACAATAAAGTTGTTATCTCAGTGCATACAATGTATTTACATTGAAAGTGTATTCATTTCCATTTTACTCAGAAGTACTTACTGCAAACCTTATGGAAACATATCCACAGAACTTCCTTCATGATTCTAAGTTGTATGAAACCTGCATTATTGCTCTGCACATCAAGATAAAAAAGTTGTTTTCTCAGAGCGTTGAATGCTTTGACATTTAAAGCAGTATACATTTCAACTTTACTCCAATCTACTGACTGCAAACTTTATGGAAACAACCTAACTTCACTTCCCACATGATACTGAGTTCATTGAAACCATTTCCATAGCTCTTCTCAACAAGACAAAAAAGTTGTTATCTCAGAGCATACAATGCATTTACATTGAAAGTGTATTCATTTCCATTTTACTCACAAGTACTGACTGCAAACCTTATGGAAACATATCCACATAACTTACCACATGATTCTGAGTTGTTTGAAACCTGCATCATTGCTGTGCACATCAAGATAAAAAAGTGGCTTTCTCAGCACGTTGAATGCTTTCACATTAAAACCAGTGTACATTTCCATTTTACTCCTACCTACTGACTTCAAACTTTATGGAAACATGATAACTTAACTTCCCACATGATTCCCAGTTGTTTGAAACCTGCATCATTGCTGTGCACATCAAGATAAAAAAGTGGCTTTCTCAGCACGTTGAATGCTTTCACATTAAAAGGAGTATACATTTCAATTTTACTCCTACCTACTGACTTCAAACTTTATGGAAACATGATAACTTAACTTCCCACATGATACTGAGTTCATTGAATATATTTCCTTGACTCTGCTCAACAAGACAAAATAGTTGTTATCTCAGAGCATACAATGCATTTACATTGAAAGTGTATTCATTTCCATTTTACTCACAAGTACTGACTGCAAAACTTATGGAAACATATCCACATAACTTCCCACATGATTCCCAGTTGTTTGAAACCTGCATCATTGCTGTACACAGCAAGATAAAAAAGAGGACTTCTCAGAGCGTTGAATGCTTTGACATTAAAAGCAGTATACATTTCAATTTTACTCCAACCTACTGACTTCAAACTTTATGGAAACATCCTCACTTAACTTCCCACATGATACTGAGTTCATTGAAACCATTTCCTGGACTCTGCTCAACAAGACAATAAAGTTGTTATCTCAGTGCATACAATGTATTTACAGTGAAAGTGTATTCAATTCCATTTTACTCAGAAGTACTTACTGCAAACCTTATGGAAACATATCCACAGAACTTCCTTCATGATTCTAAGTTGTATGAAACCTGCATTATTGCTCTGCACATCAAGATAAAAAAGTTGTTTTCTCAGAGCGTTGAATGCTTTGACATTTAAAGCAGTATACATTTCAACTTTACTCCAATCTACTGACTGCAAACTTTATGGAAACATGATAACTTAACTTCCCACATGATACTGAGTTCATTGAAACCATTTCCTGGACTGTGCTCAACAAGACAAAAAAGTTGTTATCTCAGAGCATACAATGCATTTACATTGAAAGTGTATTCATTTCCATTTTACTCACAAGTACTGACTGCAAAACTTATGGAAACATATCCACATAACTACCCACATGATTCTGAGTTGTTAGAAACCTCCATCAGTGCTGTACACAGCAAGATAAAAAAGAGGATTTCTCAGTGCGTTGAATGCTTTGATATTAAAAGCAGTATACATTTCAATATTACTCCAAACTACTGACTGCAAACTTTATGGAAACATCCAAACATAACTTCCCACATGATACTGACTTCATTGAAACCTTCTCCATGAGTCTGCTCAATAAGACAAAAAAGTTGTTATTTCAGAGCATACAATGCATTTATATTGAAAGTGTATTCATTTCCATTTTACTCACAAGTGCTGACTGCAAACCTTATGGAAACATATCCACAGAACTTCCTTCATGATTCTGAGTTGTTAGAAACCTGCATCATTGCTGTACACAGCAAGATAAAAAAAAGGGCTTCTCAGTGCGTTGAATGCTCTGACATTAAAAGCAGTATACATTTCAATTTTACTCCAACCTACTGACTTCAAACTTTATAGAAACATCCTCACTTAACTTCCCACATGATACTGAGTTCATTCAAACCTTTTCCATGATTCTGCTCAACAAGATAAAAATGTTATTATCTCAGTGCATAGAATACATTTACATTGAAAGTGTAATCATTTCCACTTTACTCACAAGTACTGACTACAAACCTGATGGAAACATATCGACATAACTTCCCACATGATTCTGAGTTGTTTGAAACCTGCATCATTGCTGTACACAGCAAGATAAAAAGAGGATTTCTCAGTGTGTTGAATGCTTTGACATTAAAAGCAGTACACATTTCAACTTTACTCCAATCTGCTGACTGCAAACTTCATGGATACATCCTAACATAACTTCCCACATGATACTGACTTCATTGAAACCTTTTCCATGAGTCTGCTCAAGAAGAAAAAAAAGGTGTTATCTCAGTGCATAGAAAGCATTTACATTGAAAGTGTAATCATTTCCATTTTACTCACAAGTACTGACTGCAAACCTTATGGAAACATATCCACATAACTTCCTTCATGATTCTGAGTTGTATGAAACCTGCATCATTGCTCTGCACATCAAGATAACAAAGTTGATTTCTCAGTACGTTGAATGCTTTGACATTAAAAGCAGCACACATTTCAACTTTACTCCAATCTACTGACTGCAAACTTTATGGATACATCCTAACATAACTTCCCACATGATACTGACTTCATTGAAACCTTTTCCATGAGTCTGCTCAACAAGAAAAAAAAGGTGTTACCTCAGTGCATAGAAAGCATTTACACTGAAAGTGTAATCATTTCCATTTTACTCACAAGTACTGACTGCAAACCTGATGGAAACATATCCACATAACTTCCCACATGATACTGAGTTCATTCAAACATTTTCCATGATTCTGCTCAACAAGATAAAAATGTTGTTCTCAGTGCATGCAATGCATGTACATTGAAAGTGTATTCATTTCCATTTTCCTCAGAAGTACTAACTGCAAACCTTATGGAAACATATCCACAGAACTTCCTTCATGATTCTAAGTTGTATGAAACCTGCATTATTGCTCTGCACATCAAGAAAAAGAAGTTGGTTTCTCAGAGCGTTGAATGCTTTGACATTTAAAGCAGTATACATTTCAACTTTACTCCAATCTACTGACTGCAAACTTTATGGAAACATGATAACTTAACTTCCCACATGATACTGAGTTTATTGAAACCATTTCCTTGACTCTGCTCAACAAGACAAAATAGTTGTTATCTCAGAGCATAGAATGCATTTACATTGAAAGTGTATTCATTTCCATTTTACTCACAAGTACTGACTGCAAAACTTATGGAAACATATCCACATAACTTCCCACAAGATTCTGAGTTGTTAGAAACCTGCATCATTGCTGTACACAGCAAGATAAAAAAGAGGACTTCTCGGTGCGTTGAATGTTTTGATATGAAAAGCAGTATACATTTCAATTTTACTCCAACCTACTGACTTCAAACTTTATGGAAACATCCTCACTTAACTTCCCACATGATACTGAGTTCATTGAAACCTTCTCCATGAGTCTGCTCAACAAGACAAAAAAGTTGTTATCTCAGAGCATACAATGCATTTGCATTGAAAGTGTATTCATTTCCATTTTACTCAAAAGTACTGACTGCAAACCTTATGGAAACATATCCACATAACTTCACACATGATTCTGAGTTGTTTGAAACCTGCATCATTGCTGTACACAGCAAGATAAAAAGAGGATTTCTCAGTGTGTTGAATGCTTTGACATTAAAAGCAGTATACATTTCAATAGTACTCCAAACTACTGACTGCAAACTTTATGGAAACATCCAAACATAACTTCCCACATGATAATGACTTCATTGAAACCTTCTCCATGAGTCTGCTCAACAAGACAAAAAAGTTGTTATTTCAGAGCATACAATGCATTTATATTGAAAGTGTATTCATTTCCATTTTACTCACAAGTGCTGACTGCAAACCTTATGGAAACATATCCACATAACTTCGTACATGATTCTGAGTTGTTAGAAACCTGCATCACTGCTGTACACAGCAAGATAAAAAAGAGGACTTCTCAGAGCGTTGAATGCTTTGACATTAAAAGCAGTATACATTTCAATTTTACTCCAACCTACTGACTTCAAACTTTATGGAAACATCCTCACTTAACTTCCCACATGATACTGAGTTCATTGAAACCATTTCCTGGACTCTGCTCAACAAGACAAAAAAGTTGTTATCTCAGTGCATACAATGTATTTACATTGAAAGTGTATTCATTTCCATTTTACTCAGAAGTACTTACTGCAAACCTTATGGAAACATATCCACAGAACTTCCTTCATGATTCTAAGTTGTATGAAACCTGCATTATTGCTCTGCACATCAAGATAAAAAAGTTGTTTTCGCAGTGCGTTGAATGCTTTGACATTTAAAGCAGTATACATTTCAACTTTACTCCAATCTACTGACTGCAAACTTTATGGAAACATCCTAACTTCTTTCCCACATGATACTGAGTTCATTGAAACCATTTCCATAGCTCTTCTCAACAAGACAAAAAATTTGTTATCTCAGAGCATACAATGCATTTACATTGAAAGTGTATTCATTTCCATTTTACTCACAAGTACTAACTGCAAACCTTATGGAAACATATCCACATAACTTCCCACAAGATTCTGAGTTGTTTGAAACCTGCATCATTGCTGTGCACATCAAGATAAAAAAGTGGCTTTCTCAGCACGTTGAATGCTTTCACATTAAAAGCAGTATAAATTTCAATTTTACTCCAAACTACTGACTGCAAACTTTATGGAAACATCCAAACATAACTTCCCACATGATACTGACTTCTTTGAAACCTTCTCCATGAGTCTGCTCAACAAGACAAAAAAGTTGTTATCTCAGAGCATACAATGCATTTCAATTGAAAGTGTATTCATTTCCATTTTACTCACAAGTGCTGACTGCAAAACTTATGGAAACATGTCCACATAACTTCCCACATGATTCTGAGTTGTTTGAAACCTGCATCATTGCTGTACACAGCAAGATAAAAAAGAGGATTTCTCAGTGTGTTGAATGGTTTGACCTTAAAAGCAGTATACATTTCAATTTTACTCCAAACTACTGACTGCAAACTTTGTGGAGACATCCTCACATAACTTCCCACATGATACTGAGTTCATTCAAACCTTTTCCATGATTCTGCTCAACAAGATAAAAATGTTGTTATCTCAGTGCATTGAAAGCATTTACATTGAAAGTGTATTAATTTCCATTTTACTCACAAGTACTGATTGCAAACCTTATGGAAACATATCCACATAACTTCCCAGATGATTCTGAGTTGTTTGAAACCTGCATCATTGCTGTGCACATCGAGATAAAAAAGTGGCTTTCTCAGCACGTTGAATGCTTTCACATTAAAACAAGTATACATTTCAATTTTACACCTACCTACTGACTTCAAACTTTATGGAAACATGATAACTTAACTTCCCACATGATACTGAGTTCATTGAAACCATTTCCTTGACTCTGCTCAACAAGACAAAATAGTTGTTATCTCAGAGCATACAATGCATTTACATTGAAAGTGTATTCATTTCCATTATACTCACAAGTACTAACTGCAAAACTTATGGAAACATATCCACATAACTTCCCACATGATTCCCAGTTGTTTGAAACCTGCATCATTGCTGTACACCGCAAGATAAAAAAGAGGACTTCTCAGAGCGTTGAATGCTTTCACATTAAAAGCAGTATACATTTCAATTTTACTCCAACCTACTGACTTCAAACTTTATGGAAACATCCTCACTTAACTTCCCACATGATACTGAGTTCATTCAAACCATTTCCTGGACTCTGCTCAACAAGACAATAAAGTTGTTATCTCAGTGCATACAATGTATTTACATTGAAAGTGTATTCATTTCCATTTTACTCAGAAGTACTTACTGCAAACCTTATGGAAACATATCCACAGAACTTCCTTCATGATTCTAAGTTGTATGAAACCTGCATTATTGCTCTGCACATCAAGATAAAAAAGTTGTTTTCTCAGAGCGTTGAATGCTTTGACATTTAAAGCAGTATACATTTCAACTTTACTCCTACCTACTGACTGCAAACTTTATGGAAACATGATAACTTCACTTCCCACATGATACTGAGTTCATTGAAACCATTTCCATAGCTCTTCTCAACAAGACAAAAAAGTTGTTATCTCAGTGCATACAATGCATTTACATTGAAAGTGTATTCATTTCCATTTTACTCACAAGTGCTGACTGCAAAACTTATGGAAACATATCCACATAACTTCCCACATGATTCTGTGTAGTTAGAAACCTACATCATTGCTGTACACAGCAAGATAAAAAAGAGGACTTCTCAGTGCGTTGAATGCTTTGACATTAAAAGCAGTATACATTTCAATTTTACTCCAACCTACTGACTTCAAACTTTATGGAAACATCCTCACTTAACTTCCCACATGATACTGAGTTCATTGAAACCATTTCCTGAACTCTGCTCAACAAGACAAAAAAGTTGTTATTTCAGAGCATACAATGCATTTATATTGAAAGTGTATTCATTTCCATTTTACTCACAAGTGCTGACTGCAAACCTTATGGAAACATATCCACATAACTTCCTTCATGATTCTGAGTTGTTAGAAACCTGCATCATTGCTGTACAAAGCAAGATAAAAAGAGGATTTCTCAGTGCGTTGAATGCTTTGACATTAAAAGCAGTACACATTTCAACTTTACTCCAATCTACTGACTGCAATCTTCATGGATACATCCTAACATAACTTCCCACATGATACTGACTTCATTGAAACCTTTTCCATGAGTCTGCTCAAGAAGAAAAAAAAGGTGTTATCTCAGTGCATAGAAAGCATTTACATTGAAAGTGTAATCATTTCCATTTTACTCACAAGTACTGACTGCAAACCTTATGGAAACATATCCACATAACTTACCACATGATTCTGAGTTGTTTGAAACCTGCATCATTGCTGTGCACATCAAGATAAAAAAGTGGCTTTCTCAGCACGTTGAATGCTTTCACATTAAAACCAGTATACATTTCCATTTTACTCCTACCTACTGACTTCAAACTTTATGGAAACATGATAAATTAACTTCCCACATGATACTGAGTTCATTGAAACCATTTCCATAGCTCTTCTCAACAAGACAAAAAAGTTGTTATCTCAGAGCATACAATGCATTTACATTGAAAGTGTATTCATTTCCATTTTACTCACAAGTACTGACTGCAAACATTATGGAAACATATCCACATAACTTACCACATGATTCTGAGTTGTTAGAAACCTCCATCAGTGCTGTACACAGCAAGATAAAAAAGAGGATTTCTCAGTGCGTTGAATGCTTTGATATTAAAAGCAGTATACATTTCAATATTACTCCAAACTACTGACTGCAAACTTTATGGAAACATCCAAACATAACTTCCCACATGATACTGACTTCATTGAAACCTTCTCCATGAGTCTGCTCAACAAGACAAAAAAGTTGTTATTTCAGAGCATACAATGCATTTATATTGAAAGTGTATTCATTTCCATTTTACTCACAAGTGCTGACTGCAAACCTTATGGAAACATATCCACATAACTTACCACATGATTCTGAGTTGTTTGAAACCTGCATCATTGCTGTGCACATCAAGATAAAAAAGTGGCTTTCTCAGCACGTTGAATGCTTTCACATTAAAACCAGTATACATTTCCATTTTACTCCTACCTACTGACTTCAAACTTTATGGAAACATGATAAATTAACTTCCCACATGATACTGAGTTCATTGAAACCATTTCCTGGACTCTGCTCAACAAGACAAAAAAGTTGTTATCTCAGAGCATACAATGCATTTACATTGAAAGTGTATTCATTTCCATTTTACTCACAAGTACTGACTGCAAAACTTATGGAAACATATCCACATAACTACCTACATGATTCTGAGTTGTTAGAAACCTGCATCAGTGCTGTACACAGCAAGATAAAAAAGAGGATTTCTCAGTGCGTTGAATGGTTTGACATTAAAAGCAGTATACATTTCAATTTTACTCCAAACGACTGACTGCAAACTTTATGGAAAGATCCAAACATAACTTCCCACATGATACTGACTTCATTGAAACCTTCTCCATGAGTCTGCTCAACAAGACAAAAAAGTTGTTATCTCAGAGCATAGAATGCATTTGCATTGAAAGAGTATTCATTTCCATTTTACTCGCAAGTACTGACTGCAAACCTTATGGAAACATATCCACATAACTTCCTTCATGATTCTAAGTTGTATGAAACCTGCATCATTGCTCTACACATCAAGATAACAAAGTTGATTTCTCACTGCGTTGAATGCTTTGACATTAAAAGCAGTATACATTTCAACTTTACTCCAATACTGACTGCAAACTTTATGGAAACATCCTAAAATAACTTCCCACATGATACTGACTTCATTGAAACCTTTTCCATGAGTCTGCTCAACAAGATAAAAAAGTTGTTATCTCAGTGCATAGAAAGCATTTACATTGAAAGTGTATTCATTTCCATTTTACTCACAAGTACTGATTGCAAACCTTATGGAAACATATCCACATAACTTCCCAGATGATTCTGAGTTGTTTGAAACCTGCATCATTGCTGTGCACATCAAGATAAAAAAGTGGCTTTCTCAGCACGTTGAATGCTTTCACATTAAAAGGAGTATACATTTCAATTTTACTCCTACCTACTGACTTCAAACTTTATGGAAACATGATAACTTAACTTCCCACATGATACTGAGTTCATTGAAAATATTTCCTTGACTCTGCTCAACAAGACAAAATAGTTGTTATCTCAGAGCATACAATGCATTTACATTGAAAGTGTATTCATTTCCATTTTACTCACAAGTACTGACTGCAAAACTTATGGAAACATATCCACATAACTTCCCACATGATTCCCAGTTGTTTGAAACCTGCATCATTGCTGTACACAGCAAGATAAAAAAGAGGACTTCTCAGAGCGTTGAATGCTTTCACATTAAAAGCAGTATACATTTCAATTTTACTCCAACCTACTGACTTCAAACTTTATGGAAACATCCTCACTTAACTTCCCACATGATACTGAGTTCATTGAAACCATTTCCTGGACTCTGCTCAACAAGACAATAAAGTTGTTATCTCAGTGCATACAATGTATTTACATTGAAAGTGTATTCAATTCCATTTTACTCAGAAGTACTTACTGCAAACCTTATGGAAACATATCCACAGAACTTCCTTCATGATTCTAAGTTGTATGAAACCTGCATTATTGCTCTGCACATCAAGATAAAA
This sequence comes from Mobula birostris, assembly GCF_030028105.1. Lineage (NCBI taxonomy): Eukaryota > Metazoa > Chordata > Chondrichthyes > Myliobatiformes > Myliobatidae > Mobula > Mobula birostris. Next base: position 29,979 of record NW_027274090.1, read on the forward strand.
AAGTTGTTTTCTCAGAGCGTTGAATGCTTTGACATTTAAAGCAGTATACATTTCAACTTTACTCCAATCTACTGACTGCAAACTTTATGGAAACATGATAACTTAACTTCCCACATGATACTGAGTTCATTGAAACCATTTCCTGGACTGTGCTCAACAAGACAAAAAAGTTGTTATCTCAGAGCATACAATGCATTTACATTGAAAGTGTATTCATTTCCATTTTACTCACAAGTACTGACTGCAAACCTTATGGAAACATATCCACAGAACTTCCTTCATGATTCTGAGTTGTTAGAAACCTGCATCATTGCTGTACACAGCAAGATAAAAAAGAGGGCTTCTCAGTGCGTTGAATGCTCTGACATTAAAAGCAGTATACATTTCAATTTTACTCCAACCTACTGACTTCAAACTTTATAGAAACATCCTCACTTAACTTCCCACATGATACTGAGTTCATTCAAACCTTTTCCATGATTCTGCTCAACAAGATAAAAATGTTATTATCTCAGTGCATAGAATACATTTACATTGAAAGTGTAATCATTTCCACTTTACTCACAAGTACTGACTACAAACCTGATGGAAACATATCGACATAACTTCCCACATGATTCTGAGTTGTTTGAAACCTGCATCATTGCTGTACACAGCAAGATAAAAAGAGGATTTTTCAGTGTGTTGAATGCTTTGACATTAAAAGCAGTACACATTTCAACTTTACTCCAATCTGCTGACTGCAAACTTCATGGATACATCCTAACATAACTTCCCACATGATACTGACTTCATTGAAACCTTTTCCATGAGTCTGCTCAAGAAGAAAAAAAAGGTGTTATCTCAGTGCATAGAAAGCATTTACATTGAAAGTGTAATCATTTCCATTTTACTCACAAGTACTGACTGCAAACCTTATGGAAACATATCCACATAACTTCCTTCATGATTCTGAGTTGTATGAAACCTGCATCATTGCTCTGCACATCAAGATAACAAAGTTGATTTCTCAGTACGTTGAATGCTTTGACATTAAAAGCAGCACACATTTCAACTTTACTCCAATCTACTGACTGCAAACTTTATGGATACATCCTAACATAACTTCCCACATGATACTGACTTCATTGAAACCTTTTCCATGAGTCTGCTCAACAAGAAAAAAAAGGTGTTACCTCAGTGCATAGAAAGCATTTACATTGAAAGTGTAATCATTTCCATTTTACTCACAAGTACTGACTGCAAACCTGATGGAAACATATCCACATAACTTCCCACATGATACTGAGTTCATTCAAACATTTTCCATGATTCTGCTCAACAAGATAAAAATGTTGTTCTCAGTGCATGCAATGCATGTACATTGAAAGTTTATTCATTTCCATTTTCCTCAGAAGTACTAACTGCAAACCTTATGGAAACATATCCACAGAACTTCCTTCATGATTCTAAGTTGTATGAAACCTGCATTATTGCTCTGCACATCAAGAAAAAGAAGTTGGTTTCTCAGAGCGTTGAATGCTTTGACATTTAAAGCAGTATACATTTCAACTTTACTCCAATCTACTGACTGCAAACTTTATGGAAACATGATAACTTAACTTCCCACATGATACTGAGTTTATTGAAACCATTTCCTTGACTCTGCTCAACAAGACAAAATAGTTGTTATCTCAGAGCATACAATGCATTTACATTGAAAGTGTATTCATTTCCATTTTACTCACAAGTACTGACTGCAAAACTTATGGAAACATATCCACATAACTTCCCACAAGATTCTGAGTTGTTAGAAACCTGCATCATTGCTGTACACAGCAAGATAAAAAAGAGGACTTCTCGGTGCGTTGAATGTTTTGATATGAAAAGCAGTATACATTTCAATTTTACTCCAACCTACTGACTTCAAACTTTATGGAAACATCCTCACTTAACTTCCCACATGATACTGAGTTCATTGAAACCATTTCCTTGACTCTGCTCAACAAGACAAAATAGTTGTTATCTCAGAGCATACAATGCATTTACATTGAAAGTGTATTCATTTCCATTTTACTCACAAGTACTGACTGCAAAACTTATGGAAACATATCCACATAACTTCCCACATGATTCCCAGTTGTTTGAAACCTGCATCATTGCTGTACACCGCAAGATAAAAAAGAGGACTTCTCAGAGCATTGAATGCTTTCACATTAAAAGCAGTATACATTTCAATTTTACTCCAACCTACTGACTTCAAACTTTATGGAAACATCCTCACTTAACTTCCCACATGATACTGAGTTCATTGAAACCATTTCCTGGACTCTGCTCAACAAGACAATAAAGTTGTTATCTCAGTGCATACAATGTATTTACATTGAAAGTGTATTCATTTCCATTTTACTCAGAAGTACTTACTGCAAACCTTATGGAAACATATCCACAGAACTTCCTTCATGATTCTAAGTTGTATGAAACCTGCATTATTGCTCTGCACATCAAGATAAAAAAGTTGTTTTCTCAGAGCGTTGAATGCTTTGACATTTAAAGCAGTATACATTTCAACTTTACTCCAATCTACTGACTGCAAACTTTATGGAAACAACCTAACTTCACTTCCCACATGATACTGAGTTCATTGAAACCATTTCCATAGCTCTTCTCAACAAGACAAAAAAGTTGTTATCTCAGAGCATACAATGCATTTACATTGAAAGTGTATTCATTTCCATTTTACTCACAAGTACTGACTGCAAACCTTATGGAAACATATCCACATAACTTACCACATGATTCTGAGTTGTTTGAAACCTGCATCATTGCTGAGCACATCAAGATAAAAAAGTGGCTTTCTCAGCACGTTGAATGCTTTCACATTAAAACCAGTGTACATTTCCATTTTACTCCTACCTACTGACTTCAAACTTTATGGAAACATGATAACTTAACTTCCCACATGATTCCCAGTTGTTTGAAACCTGCATCATTGCTGTGCACATCAAGATAAAAAAGTGGCTTTCTCAGCACGTTGAATGCTTTCACATTAAAAGGAGTATACATTTCAATTTTACTCCTACCTACTGACTTCAAACTTTATGGAAACATGATAACTTAACTTCCCACATGATACTGAGTTCATTGAAAATATTTCCTTGACTCTGCTCAACAAGACAAAATAGTTGTTATCTCAGAGCATACAATGCATTTACATTGAAAGTGTATTCATTTCCATTTTACTCACAAGTACTGACTGCAAAACTTATGGAAACATATCCACATAACTTCCCACATGATTCCCAGTTGTTTGAAACCTGCATCATTGCTGTACACAGCAAGATAAAAAAGAGGACTTCTCAGAGCGTTGAATGCTTTCACATTAAAAGCAGTATACATTTCAATTTTACTCCAACCTACTGACTTCAAACTTTATGGAAACATCCTCACTTAACTTCCCACATGATACTGAGTTCATTGAAACCATTTCCTGGACTCTGCTCAACAAGACAATAAAGTTGTTATCTCAGTGCATACAATGTATTTACATTGAAAGTGTATTCAATTCCATTTTACTCAGAAGTACTTACTGCAAACCTTATGGAAACATATCCACAGAACTTCCTTCATGATTCTAAGTTGTATGAAACCTGCATTATTGCTCTGCACATCAAGATAAAAAAGTTGTTTGCTCAGAGCGTTGAATGCTTTGACATTTAAAGCAGTATACATTTCAACTTTACTCCAATCTACTGACTGCAAACTTTATGGAAACATGATAACTTAACTTCCCACATGATACTGAGTTCATTGAAACCATTTCCTGGACTGTGCTCAACAAGACAAAAAAGTTGTTATCTCAGAGCATACAATGCATTTACATTGAAAGTGTATTCATTTCCATTTTACTCACAAGTACTGACTGCAAACCTTATGGAAACATATCCACAGAACTTCCTTCATGATTCTGAGTTGTTAGAAACCTGCATCATTGCTGTACACAGCAAGATAAAAAAGAGGGCTTCTCAGTGCGTTGAATGCTCTGACATTAAAAGCAGTATACATTTCAATTTTACTCCAACCTACTGACTTCAAACTTTATAGAAACATCCTCACTTAACTTCCCACATGATACTGAGTTCATTCAAACCTTTTCCATGATTCTGCTCAACAAGATAAAAATGTTATTATCTCAGTGCATAGAATACATTTACATTGAAAGTGTAATCATTTCCACTTTACTCACAAGTACTGACTACAAACCTGATGGAAACATATCGACATAACTTCCCACATGATTCTGAGTTGTTTGAAACCTGCATCATTGCTGTACACAGCAAGATAAAAAGAGGATTTTTCAGTGTGTTGAATGCTTTGACATTAAAAGCAGTACACATTTCAACTTTACTCCAATCTGCTGACTGCAAACTTCATGGATACATCCTAACATAACTTCCCACATGATACTGACTTCATTGAAACCTTTTCCATGAGTCTGCTCAAGAAGAAAAAAAAGGTGTTATCTCAGTGCATAGAAAGCATTTACATTGAAAGTGTAATCATTTCCATTTTACTCACAAGTACTGACTGCAAACCTGATGGAAACATATCCACATAACTTCCCACATGATACTGAGTTCATTCAAACATTTTCCATGATTCTGCTCAACAAGATAAAAATGTTGTTCTCAGTGCATGCAATGCATGTACATTGAAAGTTTATTCATTTCCATTTTCCTCAGAAGTACTAACTGCAAACCTTATGGAAACATATCCACAGAACTTCCTTCATGATTCTAAGTTGTATGAAACCTGCATTATTGCTCTGCACATCAAGAAAAAGAAGTTGGTTTCTCAGAGCGTTGAATGCTTTGACATTTAAAGCAGTATACATTTCAACTTTACTCCAATCTACTGACTGCAAACTTTATGGAAACATGATAACTTAACTTCCCACATGATACTGAGTTTATTGAAACCATTTCCTTGACTCTGCTCAACAAGACAAAATAGTTGTTATCTCAGAGCATACAATGCATTTACATTGAAAGTGTATTCATTTCCATTTTACTCACAAGTACTGACTGCAAAACTTATGGAAACATATCCACATAACTTCCCACAAGATTCTGAGTTGTTAGAAACCTGCATCATTGCTGTACACAGCAAGATAAAAAAGAGGACTTCTCGGTGCGTTGAATGTTTTGATATGAAAAGCAGTATACATTTCAATTTTACTCCAACCTACTGACTTCAAACTTTATGGAAACATCCTCACTTAACTTCCCACATGATACTGAGTTCATTGAAACCATTTCCTTGACTCTGCTCAACAAGACAAAATAGTTGTTATCTCAGAGCATACAATGCATTTACATTGAAAGTGTATTCATTTCCATTTTACTCACAAGTACTGACTGCAAAACTTATGGAAACATATCCACATAACTTCCCACATGATTCCCAGTTGTTTGAAACCTGCATCATTGCTGTACACCGCAAGATAAAAAAGAGGACTTCTCAGAGCATTGAATGCTTTCACATTAAAAGCAGTATACATTTCAATTTTACTCCAACCTACTGACTTCAAACTTTATGGAAACATCCTCACTTAACTTCCCACATGATACTGAGTTCATTGAAACCATTTCCTGGACTCTGCTCAACAAGACAATAAAGTTGTTATCTCAGTGCATACAATGTATTTACATTGAAAGTGTATTCATTTCCATTTTACTCAGAAGTACTTACTGCAAACCTTATGGAAACATATCCACAGAACTTCCTTCATGATTCTAAGTTGTATGAAACCTGCATTATTGCTCTGCACATCAAGATAAAAAAGTTGTTTTCTCAGAGCGTTGAATGCTTTGACATTTAAAGCAGTATACATTTCAACTTTACTCCAATCTACTGACTGCAAACTTTATGGAAACAACCTAACTTCACTTCCCACATGATACTGAGTTCATTGAAACCATTTCCATAGCTCTTCTCAACAAGACAAAAAAGTTGTTATCTCAGAGCATACAATGCATTTACATTGAAAGTGTATTCATTTCCATTTTACTCACAAGTACTGACTGCAAACCTTATGGAAACATATCCACATAACTTACCACATGATTCTGAGTTGTTTGAAACCTGCATCATTGCTGTGCACATCAAGATAAAAAAGTGGCTTTCTCAGCACGTTGAATGCTTTCACATTAAAACCAGTGTACATTTCCATTTTACTCCTACCTACTGACTTCAAACTTTATGGAAACATGATAACTTAACTTCCCACATGATTCCCAGTTGTTTGAAACCTGCATCATTGCTGTGCACATCAAGATAAAAAAGTGGCTTTCTCAGCACGTTGAATGCTTTCACATTAAAAGGAGTATACATTTCAATTTTACTCCTACCTACTGACTTCAAACTTTATGGAAACATGATAACTTAACTTCCCACATGATACTGAGTTCATTGAAAATATTTCCTTGACTCTGCTCAACAAGACAAAATAGTTGTTATCTCAGAGCATACAATGCATTTACATTGAAAGTGTATTCATTTCCATTTTACTCACAAGTACTGACTGCAAAACTTATGGAAACATATCCACATAACTTCCCACATGATTCCCAGTTGTTTGAAACCTGCATCATTGCTGTACACAGCAAGATAAAAAAGAGGACTTCTCAGAGCGTTGAATGCTTTCACATTAAAAGCAGTATACATTTCAATTTTACTCCAACCTACTGACTTCAAACTTTATGGAAACATCCTCACTTAACTTCCCACATGATACTGAGTTCATTGAAACCATTTCCTGGACTCTGCTCAACAAGACAATAAAGTTGTTATCTCAGTGCATACAATGTATTTACAGTGAAAGTGTATTCAATTCCATTTTACTCAGAAGTACTTACTGCAAACCTTATGGAAACATATCCACAGAACTTCCTTCATGATTCTAAGTTGTATGAAACCTGCATTATTGCTCTGCACATCAAGATAAAAAAGTTGTTTTCTCAGAGCGTTGAATGCTTTGACATTTAAAGCAGTATACATTTCAACTTTACTCCAATCTACTGACTGCAAACTTTATGGAAACATGATAACTTAACTTCCCACATGATACTGAGTTCATTGAAACCATTTCCTGGACTGTGCTCAACAAGACAAAAAAGTTGTTATCTCAGAGCATACAATGCATTTACATTGAAAGTGTATTCATTTCCATTTTACTCACAAGTACTGACTGCAAAACTTATGGAAACATATCCACATAACTACCCACATGATTCTGAGTTGTTAGAAACCTCCATCAGTGCTGTACACAGCAAGATAAAAAAGAGGATTTCTCAGTGCGTTGAATGCTTTGATATTAAAAGCAGTATACATTTCAATATTACTCCAAACTACTGACTGCAAACTTTATGGAAACATCCAAACATAACTTCCCACATGATACTGACTTCATTGAAACCTTCTCCATGAGTCTGCTCAATAAGACAAAAAAGTTGTTATTTCAGAGCATACAATGCATTTATATTGAAAGTGTATTCATTTCCATTTTACTCACAAGTGCTGACTGCAAACCTTATGGAAACATATCCACAGAACTTCCTTCATGATTCTGAGTTGTTAGAAACCTGCATCATTGCTGTACACAGCAAGATAAAAAAAAGGGCTTCTCAGTGCGTTGAATGCTCTGACATTAAAAGCAGTATACATTTCAATTTTACTCCAACCTACTGACTTCAAACTTTATAGAAACATCCTCACTTAACTTCCCACATGATACTGAGTTCATTCAAACCTTTTCCATGATTCTGCTCAACAAGATAAAAATGTTATTATCTCAGTGCATAGAATACATTTACATTGAAAGTGTAATCATTTCCACTTTACACACAAGTACTGACTACAAACCTGATGGAAACATATCGACATAACTTCCCACATGATTCTGAGTTGTTTGAAACCTGCATCATTGCTGTACACAGCAAGATAAAAAGAGGATTTCTCAGTGTGTTGAATGCTTTGACATTAAAAGCAGTACACATTTCAACTTTACTCCAATCTACTGACTGCAAACTTTATGGATACATCCTAACATAACTTCCCACATGATACTGACTTCATTGAAACCTTTTCCATGAGTCTGCTCAACAAGAAAAAAAAGGTGTTACCTCAGTGCATAGAAAGCATTTACATTGAAAGTGTAATCATTTCCATTTTACTCACAAGTACTGACTGCAAACCTGATGGAAACATATCCACATAACTTCCCACATGATACTGAGTTCATTCAAACATTTTCCATGATTCTGCTCAACAAGATAAAAATGTTGTTCTCAGTGCATGCAATGCATGTACATTGAAAGTGTATTCATTTCCATTTTCCTCAGAAGTACTAACTGCAAACCTTATGGAAACATATCCACAGAACTTCCTTCATGATTCTAAGTTGTATGAAACCTGCATTATTGCTCTGCACATCAAGAAAAAGAAGTTGGTTTCTCAGAGCGTTGAATGCTTTGACATTTAAAGCAGTATACATTTCAACTTTACTCCAATCTACTGACTGCAAACTTTATGGAAACATGATAACTTAACTTCCCACATGATACTGAGTTTATTGAAACCATTTCCTTGACTCTGCTCAACAAGACAAAATAGTTGTTATCTCAGAGCATAGAATGCATTTACATTGAAAGTGTATTCATTTCCATTTTACTCACAAGTACTGACTGCAAAACTTATGGAAACATATCCACATAACTTCCCACAAGATTCTGAGTTGTTAGAAACCTGCATCATTGCTGTACACAGCAAGATAAAAAAGAGGACTTCTCGGTGCGTTGAATGTTTTGATATGAAAAGCAGTATACATTTCAATTTTACTCCAACCTACTGACTTCAAACTTTATGGAAACATCCTCACTTAACTTCCCACATGATACTGAGTTCATTGAAACCTTCTCCATGAGTCTGCTCAACAAGACAAAAAAGTTGTTATCTCAGAGCATACAATGCATTTGCATTGAAAGTGTATTCATTTCCATTTTACTCAAAAGTACTGACTTCAAACTTTATGGAAACATGATAACTTAACTTCCCACATGATTCCCAGTTGTTTGAAACCTGCATCATTGCTGTACACAGCAAGATAAAAAAGAGGACTTCTCAGAGCGTTGATTGCTTTGACATTAAAAGCAGTATACATTTCAATTTTACTCCAACCTACTGACTTCAAACTTTATGGAAACATCCTCACTTAACTTCCCACATGATACTGAGTTCATTGAAACCATTTCCTGGACTCTGCTCAACAAGACAAAAAAGTTGTTATCTCAGTGCATACAATGCATTTACATTGAAAGTGTATTCATTTCCATTTTACTCACAAGTGCTGACTGCAAAACTTATGGAAACATATCCACATAACTTCCCACATGATTCTGTGTAGTTAGAAACCTACATCATTGCTGTACACAGCAAGATAAAAAAGAGGACTTCTCAGTGCGTTGAATGCTTTGACATTAAAAGCAGTATACATTTCAATTTTACTCCAACCTACTGACTTCAAACTTTATGGAAACATCCTCACTTAACTTCCCACATGATACTGAGTTCATTGAAACCATTTCCTGAACTCTGCTCAACAAGACAAAAAAGTTGTTATTTCAGAGCATACAATGCATTTATATTGAAAGTGTAATCATTTCCATTTTACTCACAAGTACTGACTGCAAACCTTATGGAAACATATCCACATAACTTACCACATGATTCTGAGTTGTTTGAAACCTGCATCATTGCTGTGCACATCAAGATAAAAAAGTGGCTTTCTCAGCACGTTGAATGCTTTCACATTAAAACCAGTATACATTTCCATTTTACTCCTACCTACTGACTTCAAACTTTATGGAAACATGATAAATTAACTTCCCACATGATACTGAGTTCATTGAAACCATTTCCATAGCTCTTCTCAACAAGACAAAAAAGTTGTTATTTCAGAGCATACAATGCATTTATATTGAAAGTGTATTCATTTCCATTTTACTCACAAGTGCTGACTGCAAACCTTATGGAAACATATCCACATAACTTCCTTCATGATTCTGAGTTGTTAGAAACCTGCATCATTGCTGTACACAGCAAGATAAAAAAGAGGGCTACTCAGTGCGTTGAATGCTATGACATTAATAGCAGTATACATTTCAATTTTACTCCAACCTACTGACTTCAAACTTTATGGAAACATCCTAACTTAACTTCCCACATGATTCTGAGTTCATTCAAACCTTTTCCATGATTCTGCTCAACAAGATAAAAAAGTTATTATCTCAGTGCATAGAATACATTTACATTGAAAGTGTAATCATTTCCACTTTACTCACAAGTACTGACTACAAACCTGATGGAAACATATCCACATAACTTCCCACATGATTCTGAGTTGTTTGAAACCTGCATCATTGCTGTACACAGCAAGATAAAAAGAGGATTTCTCAGTGCGTTGAATGCTTTGACATTAAAAGCAGTACACATTTCAACTTTACTCCAATCTACTGACTGCAATCTTCATGGATACATCCTAACATAACTTCCCACATGATACTGACTTCATTGAAACCTTTTCCATGAGTCTGCTCAAGAAGAAAAAAAAGGTGTTATCTCAGTGCATAGAAAGCATTTACATTGAAAGTGTAATCATTTCCATTTTACTCACAAGTACTGACTGCAAACCTTATGGAAACATATCCACATAACTTACCACATGATTCTGAGTTGTTTGAAACCTGCATCATTGCTGTGCACATCAAGATAAAAAAGTGGCTTTCTCAGCACGTTGAATGCTTTCACATTAAAACCAGTATACATTTCCATTTTACTCCTACCTACTGACTTCAAACTTTATGGAAACATGATAAATTAACTTCCCACATGATACTGAGTTCATTGAAACCATTTCCTGGACTCTGCTCAACAAGACAAAAAAGTTGTTATCTCAGAGCATACAATGCATTTACATTGAAAGTGTATTCATTTCCATTTTACTCACAAGTACTGACTGCAAAACTTATGGAAACATATCCACATAACTACCTACATGATTCTGAGTTGTTAGAAACCTGCATCAGTGCTGTACACAGCAAGATAAAAAAGAGGATTTCTCAGTGCGTTGAATGGTTTGACATTAAAAGCAGTATACATTTCAATTTTACTCCAAACGACTGACTGCAAACTTTATGGAAAGATCCAAACATAACTTCCCACATGATACTGACTTCATTGAAACCTTCTCCATGAGTCTGCTCAACAAGACAAAAAAGTTGTTATCTCAGAGCATAGAATGCATTTGCATTGAAAGAGTATTCATTTCCATTTTACTCGCAAGTACTGACTGCAAACCTTATGGAAACATATCCACATAACTTCCTTCATGATTCTAAGTTGTATGAAACCTGCATCATTGCTCTACACATCAAGATAACAAAGTTGATTTCTCACTGCGTTGAATGCTTTGACATTAAAAGCAGTATACATTTCAACTTTACTCCAATACTGACTGCAAACTTTATGGAAACATCCTAAAATAACTTCCCACATGATACTGACTTCATTGAAACCTTTTCCATGAGTCTGCTCAACAAGATAAAAAAGTTGTTATCTCAGTGCATAGAAAGCATTTACATTGAAAGTGTATTCATTTCCATTTTACTCACAAGTACTGATTGCAAACCTTATGGAAACATATCCACATAACTTCCCAGATGATTCTGAGTTGTTTGAAACCTGCATCATTGCTGTGCACATCAAGATAAAAAAGTGGCTTTCTCAGCACGTTGAATGCTTTCACATTAAAAGGAGTATACATTTCAATTTTACTCCTACCTACTGACTTCAAACTTTATGGAAACATGATAACTTAACTTCCCACATGATACTGAGTTCATTGAAAACATTTCCTTGACTCTGCTCAACAAGACAAAATAGTTGTTATCTCAGAGCATACAATGCATTTACATTGAAAGTGTATTCATTTCCATTTTACTCACAAGTACTGACTGCAAAACTTATGGAAACATATCCACATAACTTCCCACATGATTCCCAGTTGTTTGAAACCTGCATCATTGCTGTACACAGCAAGATAAAAAAGAGGACTTCTCAGAGCGTTGAATGCTTTCACATTAAAAGCAGTATACATTTCAATTTTACTCCAACCTACTGACTTCAAACTTTATGGAAACATCCTCACTTAACTTCCCACATGATACTGAGTTCATTGAAACCATTTCCTGGACTCTGCTCAACAAGACAATAAAGTTGTTATCTCAGTGCATACAATGTATTTACATTGAAAGTGTATTCAATTCCATTTTACTCAGAAGTACTTACTGCAAACCTTATGGAAACATATCCACAGAACTTCCTTCATGATTCTAAGTTGTATGAAACCTGCATTATTGCTCTGCACATCAAGATAAAAAAGTTGTTTTCTCAGAGCGTTGAATGCTTTGACATTTAAAGCAGTATACATTTCAACTTTACTCCAATCTACTGACTGCAAACTTTATGGAAACATGATAACTTAACTTCCCACATGATACTGAGTTCATTGAAACCATTTCCTGGACTGTGCTCAACAAGACAAAAAAGTTGTTATCTCAGAGCATACAATGCATTTACATTGAAAGTGTATTCATTTCCATTTTACTCACAAGTACTGACTGCAAACCTTATGGAAACATATCCACAGAACTTCCTTCATGATTCTGAGTTGTTAGAAACCTGCATCATTGCTGTACACAGCAAGATAAAAAAGAGGGCTTCTCAGTGCGTTGAATGCTCTGACATTAAAAGCAGTATACATTTCAATTTTACTCCAACCTACTGACTTCAAACTTTATAGAAACATCCTCACTTAACTTCCCACATGATACTGAGTTCATTCAAACCTTTTCCAAGATTCTGCTCAACAAGATAAAAATGTTATTATCTCAGTGCATAGAATACATTTACATTGAAAGTGTAATCATTTCCACTTTACTCACAAGTACTGACTACAAACCTGATGGAAACATATCGACATAACTTCCCACATGATTCTGAGTTGTTTGAAACCTGCATCATTGCTGTACACAGCAAGATAAAAAGAGGATTTCTCAGTGTGTTGAATGCTTTGACATTAAAAGCAGTACACATTTCAACTTTACTCCAATCTGCTGACTGCAAACTTCATGGATACATCCTAACATAACTTCCCACATGATACTGACTTCATTGAAACCTTTTCCATGAGTCTGCTCAAGAAGAAAAAAAAGGTGTTATCTCAGTGCATAGAAAGCATTTACATTGAAAGTGTAATCATTTCCATTTTACTCACAAGTACTGACTGCAAACCTTATGGAAACATATCCACATAACTTCCTTCATGATTCTGAGTTGTATGAAACCTGCATCATTGCTCTGCACATCAAGATAACAAAGTTGATTTCTCAGTACGTTGAATGCTTTGACATTAAAAGCAGCACACATTTCAACTTTACTCCAATCTACTGACTGCAAACTTTATGGATACATCCTAACATAACTTCCCACATGATACTGACTTCATTGAAACCTTTTCCATGAGTCTGCTCAACAAGAAAAAAAAGGTGTTACCTCAGTGCATAGAAAGCATTTACATTGAAAGTGTAATCATTTCCATTTTACTCACAAGTACTGACTGCAAACCTGATGGAAACATATCCACATAACTTCCCACATGATACTGAGTTCATTCAAACATTTTCCATGATTCTGCTCAACAAGATAAAAATGTTGTTCTCAGTGCATGCAATGCATGTACATTGAAAGTGTATTCATTTCCATTTTCCTCAGAAGTACTAACTGCAAACCTTATGGAAACATATCCACAGAACTTCCTTCATGATTCTAAGTTGTATGAAACCTGCATTATTGCTCTGCACATCAAGAAAAAGAAGTTGGTTTCTCAGAGCGTTGAATGCTTTGACATTTAAAGCAGTATACATTTCAACTTTACTCCAATCTACTGACTGCAAACTTTATGGAAACATGATAACTTAACTTCCCACATGATACTGAGTTTATTGAAACCATTTCCTTGACTCTGCTCAACAAGACAAAATAGTTGTTATCTCAGAGCATAGAATGCATTTACATTGAAAGTGTATTCATTTCCATTTTACTCACAAGTACTGACTGCAAACCTTATGGAAACATATCCACATAACTTCCCACAAGATTCTGAGTTGTTAGAAACCTGCATCATTGCTGTACACAGCAAGATAAAAAAGAGGACTTCTCGGTGCGTTGAATGTTTTGATATGAAAAGCAGTATACATTTCAATTTTACTCCAACCTACTGACTTCAAACGTTATGGAAACATCCTCACTTAACTTCCCACATGATACTGAGTAAAATGAAACCATTTCCTGGACCCTGTTCAACAAGACAAAAAAGTTGTTATCTCAGAGCATACAATGCATTTACATTGAAAGTGTATTCATTTCCATTTTATTCACAAGTGCTGACTGCAAACCTTATGGAAACATATCCAGATAACTTCCTTCATGATTCTAAGTTGTATGAAACCTGCATCATTGCTCTGCACATCAAGATAAAAAAGTTGATTTCTCAGTGCGTTGAATGCTTTGACATTAAAAGCAGTATACATTTCAACTTTACTCCAATCTAGTGACTGCAAACTTTATGGAAACATCCTAACTTAACTTCCCACATGATTCTGAGTTCATTCAAACCTTTTCCATGATTCTCCTCAACAAGATAAAAAAGTTGTTATCTCAGAGCATAGAATGCATTTACATTGAAAGTGTAATCATTTCCATTTTACTCACAAGTACTGACTGCAAACCTGATGGAAACATATCCACATAACTTCCCACATGATTCTGAGTTGTTTGAAACCTGCATCATTGCTGTACACAGCAAGATAAAAAAGAGGATTTCTCAGTGCGTTGAATGGTTTGACATTAAAAGCAGTATACATTTCAATTTTACTCCAAACTACTGACTGCAAACTTTATGAAAACATCCAAACATAACTTCCCACATGATACTGACTTCATTGAAACCTTCTCCATGAGTCTGCTCAACAAGACAAAAAAGTTGTTATCTCAGAGCATACAATGCATTTGCATTGAAAGTGTATTCATTTCCATTTTATTCACAAGTACTGACTGCAAACCTTATGGAAACATATCCACATAACTTCCTTCATGATTCTAAGCTGTATGAAACCTGCATCATTGCTCTGCACATCAAGATAACAAAGTTGATTTCTCAGTGCGTTGAATACTTTGACATTAAAAGCAGTACACATTTCAACTTTACTCCAATCTACTGACTGCAAACTTTATGGAAACATCCTCACTTAACTTCCCACATGATACTGAGTTCATTGAAACCATTTCCTGGACTCTGCTCAACAAGACAAAAAAGTTGTTATCTCAGAGCATACAATGCATTTACATTGGAAGTGTATTCATTTCCATTTTACTCACAAGTGCTGACTGCAAACCTTATGGAAACATATCCACAGAACTTCTTTCATGATTCCAAGTTGTATGAAACCTGCATCATTGCTCTGCACATCAAGATAACAAAGTTGATTTCTCAGTGCGTTGAATGCTTTGACATTAAAAGCAGTATACATTTCAACTTTACTCCAATACTGACTGCAAACTTTATGGAAACATCCTAACATAACTTCCCACATGATACTGAGTTCATTGAAACCTTTTCCATGAGTCTGCTCAACAAGATAAAAAAGGTGTTATCTCAGTGCATAGAAAGCATTTACATTGAAAGTGTATTCATTTCCATTTTACTCACAAGTACTGACTGCAAACCTTATGGAAACATATCCAGATAACTTCCCACATGATTCTGAGTTGTTTGAAACCTGCATCATTGCTGTGCACATCAAGATAAAAAAGTGGCTTTCTCAGCACGTTGAATGCTTTCACATTAAAAGCAGTATACATTTCAATTTTACTCCTACCTACTGACTTCAAACTTTATGGAAACATGATAACTTAACTTCCCACATGATACTGAGTTCATTGAAACCATTTCCTTGACTCTGCTCAACAAGACAAAATAGTTGCTATCTCAGAGCATACAGTGCATTTACATTGAAAGTGTATTCATTTCCATTTTACTCACAAGTACTGACTGCAAAACTTATGGAAACATATCCACATAACTTCCCACATGATTCTGAGTTGTTTGAAACCTGCATCATTGCTGTACACAGCAAGATAAAAAAGAGGATTTCTCAGGGCGTTGAATGCCTCTACATTAAAAGCAGTATACATTTCAATTTTTCTCCAACCTACTGATTTCAAACTTTATGGAAACATTCTCACTTAACTTCCCACATGATACTGAGTTCACTCAAACCTTTTCCATGATTCTGCTCAACAAGATAAAAATGTTGTTCTCAGTGCATGCAATGTATGTGCATTGAAAGTGTATTCATTTCCATTTTCCTCAGAAGTCCTAACTGCAAACCTTATGGAAAGATATCCCCAGAACTTCCTTCATGATTCTAAGTTGTATGAAACCTGCATTATTGCTCTGCACATCAAGATAAAAAAGTTGGTTTCTCAGAGCATACAATGCTTTTACATTGAAAGTGTATTCATTTCCATTTTACTCACAAGTACTGACTGCAAACCTTATGGAAACATATCCACATAACTTCCCGCATGATTCTGAGTTGTTTGAAACCTGCATCATTGCTGTGCACATCAAGATAAAAAAAGTGGCTTTCACAGCACGTTGAATGCTTTCACATTAAAAGCAGTATACATTTCAATTTTACTCCTACCTACTGACTTCAAACTTTATGGAAACATCCTCACTTAACTTCCCACATGATACTGAGTTCATTGAAACCATTTCCTGGACTCTGTTAAACAAGGCAAAAAAGTTGTTATCTCAGAGCATTCAATGCATTTACATTGAAAGTGTATTCATTTCCATTTTACTCACAAGTACTGACTGCAAAACTTATGGAAACTTATCCACATAACAACCCACATGATTCTGAGTTGTTAGAAACCTGCAGCAGTGCTGTACACAGCAAGATAAAAAAGAGGATTTCTCAGTGCGTTGAATGCTTTGACATTAAAAGCAGTATACATTTCAATTTTACTCCAAACTACTGACTGCAAACTTTATGGAAACATCCAAACATAACTCCCCACATGATACTGACCTCATTGAAATCTTCTCCATGAGTCTGCTCAACAAGACAAAAAAGTTGTTATCTCAGAGCATACAATGCATTTGCATTGAAAGTGTATTCCTTTCCATTTTACTCACAAGTACTGACTGCAAACCTTATGGAAACATATCCACATAACTTCCCACATGATTCTGAGTTGTTTGAAACCTGCATCATTGCTGTGCACATCAAGATAAAAAAGTGGCTATCTCAGCACGTTGAATGCTTTCACATTAAAAGCAGTATACATTTCAATTTTACTCCTACCTACTGACTTCAAACTTTATGGAAACATGATAACTTAACTTCCCACATGATACTGAGTTCATTGAAACCATTTCCTTGACTCTGCTCAACAAGACAAAATAGTTGTTATCGCAGAGCATACAATGCATTGACATTGAAAGTGTATTCATTTCCATTTTACTCACAAGTACTGACTGCAAAACTTATGGAAACATATCCACATAACTACCTACATGATTCTGAGTTGTTAGAAACCTGCATCAGTGCTGTACACAGCAAGATAAAAAAGAGGATTTCTCAGTGCGTTGAATGGTTTGACATTAAAAGCAGTATACATTTCAATTTTACTCCAAACGACTGACTGCAAACTTTATGGAAACATCTAAACATAACTTCCCACATGATACTGACTTCATTGAAACCTTCTCCATGAGTCTGCTCAACAAGACAAAAAAGTTGTTATCTCAGAGCATAGAATGCATTTGCATTGAAAGAGTATTCATTTCCATTTTACTCACAAGTACTGACTGCAAACCTTATGGAAACATATCCACATAACTTCCTTCATGATTCTAAGCTGTATGAAACCTGCATCATTGCTCTGCACATCAAGATAACAAAGTTGATTTCTCAGTGCGTTGAATGCTTTGACATTAAAAGCAGTATACATTTCAACTTTACTCCAATACTGACTGCAAACTTTATGGAAACATCCTAAAATAACTTCCCACATGATACTGACTTCATTGAAACCTTTTCCATGAGTCTCCTCAACAAGATAAAAAAGTTGTTATCTCAGTGCATAGAAAGCATTTACATTGAAAGTGTATTCATTTCCATTTTACTCACAAGTACTGATTGCAAACCTTATGGAAACATATCCACATAACTTCCCAGATGATTCTGAGTTGTTTGAAACCTGCATCATTGCTGTGCACATCAAGATAAAAAAGTGGCTTTCTCAGCACGTTGAATGCTTTCACATTAAAACCAGTATACATTTCAATTTTACACCTACCTACTGACTTCAAACTTTATGGAAACATGATAACTTAACTTCCCACATGATACTGAGTTCATTGAAACCATTTCCTTGACTCTGCTCAACAAGACAAAATAGTTGTTATCTCAGAGCATACAATGCATTTACATTGAAAGTGTATTCATTTCCATTTTACTCACAAGTACTGACTGCAAAACTTATGGAAACATATCCACATAACTTCCCACATGATTCCCAGTTGTTTGAAACCTGCATCATTGCTGTACACCGCAAGATAAAAAAGAGGACTTCTCAGAGCGTTGAATGCTTTCACATTAAAAGCAGTATACATTTCAATTTTACTCCAACCTACTGACTTCAAACTTTATGGAAACATCCTCACTTAACTTCCCACATGATACTGAGTTCATTCAAACCATTTCCTGGACTCTGCTCAACAAGACAATAAAGTTGTTATCTCAGTGCATACAATGTATTTACATTGAAAGTGTATTCATTTCCATTTTACTCAGAAGTACTTACTGCAAACCTTATGGAAACATATCCACAGAACTTCCTTCATGATTCTAAGTTGTATGAAACCTGCATTATTGCTCTGCACATCAAGATAAAAAAGTTGTTTTCTCAGAGCGTTGAATGCTTTGACATTTAAAGCAGTATACATTTCAACTTTACTCCAATCTACTGACTGCAAACTTTATGGAAACAACCTAACTTCACTTCCCACATGATACTGAGTTCATTGAAACCATTTCCATAGCTCTTCTCAACAAGACAAAAAAGTTGTTATCTCAGAGCATACAATGCATTTACATTGAAAGTGTATTCATTTCCATTTTACTCAGAAGTACTTACTGCAAACCTTATGGAAACATATCCACATAACTTACCACATGATTCTGAGTTGTTTGAAACCTGCATCATTGCTGTGCACATCAAGATAAAAAAGTGGCTTTCTCAGCACGTTGAATGCTTTCACATTAAAACCAGTGTACATTTCCATTTTACTCCTACCTACTGACTTCAAACTTTATGGAAACATGATAACTTAACTTCCCACATGATTCCCAGTTGTTTGAAACCTGCATCATTGCTGTACACAGCAAGATAAAAAAGAGGACTTCTCAGAGCGTTGATTGCTTTGACATTAAAAGCAGTATACATTTCAATTTTACTCCAACCTACTGACTTCAAACTTTATGGAAACATCCTCACTTAACTTCCCACATGATACTGAGTTCATTGAAACCATTTCCTGGACTCTGCTCAACAAGACAAAAAAGTTGTTATCTCAGTGCATACAATGCATTTACATTGAAAGTGTATTCATTTCCATTTTACTCACAAGTGCTGACTGCAAAACTTATGGAAACATATCCACATAACTTCCCACATGATTCTGTGTAGTTAGAAACCTACATCATTGCTGTACACAGCAAGATAAAAAAGAGGACTTCTCAGTGCGTTGAATGCTTTGACATTAAAAGCAGTATACATTTCAATTTTACTCCAACCTACTGACTTCAAACTTTATGGAAACATCCTCACTTAACTTCCCACATGATACTGAGTTCATTGAAACCATTTCCTGAACTCTGCTCAACAAGACAAAAAAGTTGTTATTTCAGAGCATACAATGCATTTATATTGAAAGTGTATTCATTTCCATTTTACTCACAAGTGCTGACTGCAAACCTTATGGAAACATATCCACATAACTTCCTTCATGATTCTGAGTTGTTAGAAACCTGCATCATTGCTGTACAAAGCAAGATAAAAAGAGGATTTCTCAGTGCGTTGAATGCTTTGACATTAAAAGCAGTACACATTTCAACTTTACTCCAATCTACTGACTGCAATCTTCATGGATACATCCTAACATAACTTCCCACATGATACTGACTTCATTGAAACCTTTTCCATGAGTCTGCTCAAGAAGAAAAAAAAGGTGTTATCTCAGTGCATAGAAAGCATTTACATTGAAAGTGTAATCATTTCCATTTTACTCACAAGTACTGACTGCAAACCTTATGGAAACATATCCACATAACTTACCACATGATTCTGAGTTGTTTGAAACCTGCATCATTGCTGTGCACATCAAGATAAAAAAGTGGCTTTCTCAGCACGTTGAATGCTTTCACATTAAAACCAGTATACATTTCCATTTTACTCCTACCAACTGACTTCAAACTTTATGGAAACATGATAAATTAACTTCCCACATGATACTGAGTTCATTGAAACCATTTCCATAGCTCTTCTCAACAAGACAAAAAAGTTGTTATCTCAGAGCATACAATGCATTTACATTGAAAGTGTATTCATTTCCATTTTACTCACAAGTACTGACTGCAAAACTTATGGAAACATATCCACATAACTACCTACATCATTCTGAGTTGTTAGAAACCTGCATCAGTGCTGTACACAGCAAGATAAAAAAGAGGATTTCTCAGTGCGTTGAATGTTTTGACATTAAAAGCAGTATACATTTCAATTTTACTCCAAACGACTGACTGCAAACTTTATGGAAAGATCCAAACATAACTTCCCACATGATACTGACTTCATTGAAACCTTCTCCATGAGTCTGCTCAACAAGACAAAAAAGTTGTTATCTCAGAGCATAGAATGCATTTGCATTGAAAGAGTATTCATTTCCATTTTACTCACAAGTACTGACTGCAAACCTTATGGAAACATATCCACATAACTTCCTTCATGATTCTAAGTTGTATGAAACCTGCATCATTGCTCTACACATCAAGATAACTAAGTTGATTTCTCACTGCGTTGAATGCTTTGACATTAAAAGCAGTATACATTTCAACTTTACTCCAATACTGACTGCAAACTTTATGGAAACATCCTAAAATAACTTCCCACATGATACTGACTTCATTGAAACCTTTTCCATGAGTCTGCTCAACAAGATAAAAAAGTTGTTATCTCAGTGCATAGAAAGCATTTACATTGAAAGTGTATTCATTTCCATTTTACTCACAAGTACTGATTGCAAACCTTATGGAAACATATCCACATAACTTCCCAGATGATTCTGAGTTGTTTGAAACCTGCATCATTGCTGTGCACATCAAGATAAAAAAGTGGCTTTCTCAGCACGTTGAATGCTTTCACATTAAAAGGAGTATACATTTCAATTTTACTCCTACCTACTGACTTCAAACTTTATGGAAACATGATAACTTAACTTCCCACATGATACTGAGTTCATTGAAAATATTTCCTTGACTCTGCTCAACAAGACAAAATAGTTGTTATCTCAGAGCATACAATGCATTTACATTGAAAGTGTATTCATTTCCATTTTACTCACAAGTACTGACTGCAAAACTTATGGAAACATATCCACATAACTTCCCACATGATTCCCATTTGTTTGAAACCTGCATCATTGCTGTACACAGCAAGATAAAAAAGAGGACTTCTCAGAGCGTTGAATGCTTTCACATTAAAAGCAGTATACATTTCAATTTTACTCCAACCTACTGACTTCAAACTTTATGGAAACATCCTCACTTAACTTCCCACATGATACTGAGTTCATTGAAACCATTTCCTGGACTCTGCTCAACAAGACAATAAAGTTGTTATCTCAGTGCATACAATGTATTTACAGTGAAAGTGTATTCAATTCCATTTTACTCAGAAGTACTTACTGCAAACCTTATGGAAACATATCCACAGAACTTCCTTCATGATTCTAAGTTGTATGAAACCTGCATTATTGCTCTGCACATCAAGATAAAAAAGTTGTTTTCTCAGAGCGTTGAATGCTTTGACATTTAAAGCAGTATACATTTCAACTTTACTCCAATCTACTGACTGCAAACTTTATGGAAACATGATAACTTAACTTCCCACATGATACTGAGTTCATTGAAACCATTTCCTGGACTGTGCTCAACAAGACAAAAAAGTTGTTATCTCAGAGCATACAATGCATTTACATTGAAAGTGTATTCATTTCCATTTTACTCACAAGTACTGACTGCAAAACTTATGGAAACATATCCACATAACTACCCACATGATTCTGAGTTGTTAGAAACCTCCATCAGTGCTGTACACAGCAAGATAAAAAAGAGGATTTCTCAGTGCGTTGAATGCTTTGATATTAAAAGCAGTATACATTTCAATATTACTCCAAACTACTGACTGCAAACTTTATGGAAACATCCAAACATAACTTCCCACATGATACTGACTTCATTGAAACCTTCTCCATGAGTCTGCTCAATAAGACAAAAAAGTTGTTATTTCAGAGCATACAATGCATTTATATTGAAAGTGTATTCATTTCCATTTTACTCACAAGTGCTGACTGCAAACCTTATGGAAACATATCCACAGAACTTCCTTCATGATTCTCAGTTGTTAGAAACCTGCATCATTGCTGTACACAGCAAGATAAAAAAAAGGGCTTCTCAGTGCGTTGAATGCTCTGACATTAAAAGCAGTATACATTTCAATTTTACTCCAACCTACTGACTTCAAACTTTATAGAAACATCCTCACTTAACTTCCCACATGATACTGAGTTCATTCAAACCTTTTCCATGATTCTGCTCAACAAGATAAAAATGTTATTATCTCAGTGCATAGAATACATTTACATTGAAAGTGTAATCATTTCCACTTTACTCACAAGTACTGACTACAAACCTGATGGAAACATATCGACATAACTTCCCACATGATTCTGAGTTGTTTGAAACCTGCATCATTGCTGTACACAGCAAGATAAAAAGAGGATTTCTCAGTGTGTTGAATGCTTTGACATTAAAAGCAGTACACATTTCAACTTTACTCCAATCTGCTGACTGCAAACTTCATGGATACATCCTAACATAACTTCCCACATGATACTGACTTCATTGAAACCTTTTCCATGAGTCTGCTCAAGAAGAAAAAAAAGGTGTTATCTCAGTGCATAGAAAGCATTTACATTGAAAGTGTAATCATTTCCATTTTACTCACAAGTACTGACTGCAAACCTTATGGAAACATATCCACATAACTTCCTTCATGATTCTGAGTTGTATGAAACCTGCATCATTGCTCTGCACATCAAGATAACAAAGTTGATTTCTCAGTACGTTGAATGCTTTGTCATTAAAAGCAGCACACATTTCAACTTTACTCCAATCTACTGACTGCAAACTTTATGGATACATCCTAACATAACTTCCCACATGATACTGACTTCATTGAAACCTTTTCCATGAGTCTGCTCAACAAGAAAAAAAAGGTGTTACCTCAGTGCATAGAAAGCATTTACATTGAAAGTGTAATCATTTCCATTTTACTCACAAGTACTGACTGCAAACCTGATGGAAACATATCCACATAACTTCCCACATGATACTGAGTTCATTCAAACATTTTCCATGATTCTGCTCAACAAGATAAAAATGTTGTTCTCAGTGCATGCAATGCATGTACATTGAAAGTGTATTCATTTCCATTTTCCTCAGAAGTACTAACTGCAAACCTTATGGAAACATATCCACAGAACTTCCTTCATGATTCTAAGTTGTATGAAACCTGCATTATTGCTCTGCACATCAAGAAAAAGAAGTTCGTTTCTCAGAGCGTTGAATGCTTTGACATTTAAAGCAGTATACATTTCAACTTTACTCCAATCTACTGACTGCAAACTTTATGGAAACATGATAACTTAACTTCCCACATGATACTGAGTTTATTGAAACCATTTCCTTGACTCTGCTCAACAAGACAAAATAGTTGTTATCTCAGAGCATACAATGCATTTACATTGAAAGTGTATTCATTTCCATTTTACTCACAAGTACTGACTGCAAAACTTATGGAAACATATCCACATAACTTCCCACAAGATTCTGAGTTGTTAGAAACCTGCATCATTGCTGTACACAGCAAGATAAAAAAGAGGACTTCTCGGTGCGTTGAATGTTTTGATATGAAAAGCAGTATACATTTCAATTTTACTCCAACCTACTGACTTCAAACTTTATGGAAACATCCTCACTTAACTTCCCACATGATACTGAGTTCATTGAAACCTTCTCCATGAGTCTGCTCAACAAGACAAAAAAGTTGTTATCTCAGAGCATACAATGCATTTGCATTGAAAGTGTATTCATTTCCATTTTACTCACAAGTACTGACTGCAAACCTTATGGAAACATATCCACATAACTTCACACATGATTCTGAGTTGTTTGAAACCTGCATCATTGCTGTACACAGCAAGATAAAAAGAGGATTTCTCAGTGTGTTGAATGCTTTGACATTAAAAGCAGTATACATTTCAATAGTACTCCAAACTACTGACTGCAAACTTTATGGAAACATCCAAACATAACTTCCCACATGATAATGACTTCATTGAAACCTTCTCCATGAGTCTGCTCAACAAGACAAAAAAGTTGTTATTTCAGAGCATACAATGCATTTATATTGAAAGTGTATTCATTTCCATTTTACTCACAAGTGCTGACTGCAAACCTTATGGAAACATATCCACATAACTTCCTACATGATTGTGAGTTGTTAGAAACCTGCATCATTGCTGTACACAGCAAGATAAAAAAGAGGACTTCTCAGAGCGTTGAATGCTTTGACATTAAAAGCAGTATACATTTCAATTTTACTCCAACCTACTGACTTCAAACTTTATGGAAACATCCTCACTTAACTTCCCACATGATACTGAGTTCATTGAAACCATTTCCTGGACTCTGCTCAACAAGACAAAAAAGTTGTTATCTCAGTGCATACAATGTATTTACATTGAAAGTGTATTCATTTCCATTTTACTCAGAAGTACTTACTGCAAACCTTATGGAAACATATCCACAGAACTTCCTTCATGATTCTAAGTTGTATGAAACCTGCATTATTGCTCTGCACATCAAGATAAAAAAGTTGTTTTCGCAGTGCGTTGAATGCTTTGACATTTAAAGCAGTATACATTTCAACTTTACTCCAATCTACTGACTGCAAACTTTATGGAAACATCCTAACTTCTTTCCCACATGATACTGAGTTCATTGAAACCATTTCCATAGCTCTTCTCAACAAGACAAAAAATTTGTTATCTCAGAGCATACAATGCATTTACATTGAAAGTGTATTCATTTCCATTTTACTCACAAGTACTAACTGCAAACCTTATGGAAACATATCCACATAACTTCCCACAAGATTCTGAGTTGTTTGAAACCTGCATCATTGCTGTGCACATCAAGATAAAAAAGTGGCTTTCTCAGCACGTTGAATGCTTTCACATTAAAAGCAGTATAAATTTCAATTTTACTCCAAACTACTGACTGCAAACTTTATGGAAACATCCAAACATAACTTCCCACATGATACTGACTTCTTTGAAACCTTCTCCATGAGTCTGCTCAACAAGACAAAAAAGTTGTTATCTCAGAGCATACAATGCATTTCAATTGAAAGTGTATTCATTTCCATTTTACTCACAAGTGCTGACTGCAAAACTTATGGAAACATGTCCACATAACTTCTTTCATGATTCCAAGTTGTATGAAACCTGCATCATTGCTCTGCACATCAAGATAACAAAGTTGATTTCTCAGTGCGTTGAATGCTTTGACATTAAAAGCAGTATACATTTCAACTTTACTCCAATACTGACTGCAAACTTTATGGAAACATCCTAACATAACTTCCCACATGATACTGAGTTCATTGAAACCTTTTCCATAGCTCTACTCAACAAGACAAAAAAGTTGTTATCTCAGTGCATAGAAAGCATTTACATTGAAAGTGTATTCATTTCCATTTTACTCACAAGTACTGACTGCAAAACTTATGGAAACATATCCACATAACTTCCCACATGATTCTGAGTTGTTAGAAACCTGCATCATTGCTGTACACAGCAAGATAAAAAAGAGGACTTCTCAGTGCGTTGAATGCTTTGACATTAAAAGCAGTATACATTTCAATTTTACTCCAACCTACTGATTTCAAACTTTATGGAAACATCCTCACATAACTTCCCACATGATACTGAGTTCACTCAAACCTTTTCCATGATTCTGCTCAGCAAGATAAAAATGTTGTTCTCAGTGCATGCAATGCATGTACATTGAAAGTGTATTCATTTCCATTTTCCTCAGAAGTACTAACTGCAAACCTTATGGAAACATATCCACAGAACTTCCTTCATGATTCTAAGTTGTATGAAACCTGCATTATTGCTCTGCATCTCAAGATAAAAAAGTGGCTTTCTCAGCACGTTGAATGCTTTCACATTAAAAGCAGTATACATTTCAATTTTACTCCTACCTACTGACTTCAAACTTTATGGAAACATGATAACTTAACTTCCCTCATGATACTGAGTTCATTGAAACCATTTCCTTGACTCTGCTCAACAAGACAAAATAGTTGTTATCTTAGAGCTTACAATGCATTGACATTGAAAGTGTATTCATTTCCATTTTACTCACAAGTACTGACTGCAAAACTTATGGAAACATATCCACGTAACTTCCCACATGATTCTGAGTTGTTAGAAACCTGCATCATTGCTGTACACAGCAAGATAAAAAAGAGGACTTCTCAGTGCGTTGAATGCTTTGACATTAAAAGCAGTATACATTTCAATTTTACTCCAACCTACTGACTTCAAACTTTATGGAAACATCCTCACTTAACTTCCCACATGATACTGAGTTCATTGAAACCATTTCCTGGACTCTGCTCAACAAGACAAAAAAGTTGTTAATTCAGAGCATACAATGCATTTACATTGAAAGTGTATTCATTTCCATTTTACTCACAAGTACTGACTGCAAAACTTATGGAAACATATCCACATAACTTCCCACAAGATTCTGAGTTGTCAGAAACCTGCATCATTGCTGTACACAGCAAGATAAAAAAGAGGACTTCTCAGTGCGTTGAATGCTTTGACATTAAAAGCAGTATACATTTCAACTTTACTCCAATCTACTGACTGCAAACTTTATGGAAACATCCTAACTTAACTTCCCACATGATACTGAGTTCATTCAAACCTTTTCCATGATTCTGCTCAACAAGATAAAAAAGTTGTTATCTCAGAGCATACAATGCATTTACATTGAAAGTGCATTCATTTCCATTTTACTCACAAGTACTGACTGCAAACCTTATGGAAACATATCCAGATAACTTCCTTCATGATTCTAAGTTGTATGAAACCTGCATCATTGCTCTGCACATCAAGATAACAAAGTTGATTTCTCAGTGCGTTGAATGCTTTGACATTAAAAGCAGTATACATTTCAACTTTACTCCAATACTGACTGCAAACTTTATGGAAACATCCTAAAATAACTTCCCACATGATACTGAGTTCATTGAAACCATTTCCTGGACTCTGCTCAACAAGACAAAAAAGTTGTTATCTCAGTGCATACAATGTATTTACATTGAAAGTGTATTCATTTCCATTTTACTCAGAAGTACTTACTGCAAACCTTATGGAAACATATCCACAGAACTTCCTTCATGATTCTAAGTTGTATGAAACCTGCATTATTGCTGTGCACATCAAGATAAAAAAGTTGTTTTCTCAGAGCGTTGAATGCTTTGACATTTAAAGCAGTATACATTTCAACTTTACTCCAATCTACTGACTGCAAACTTTATGGAAACATCCTAACTTCACTTCCCACATGATACTGAGTTCATTGAAACCATTTCCTGGACTCTGCTCAACAAGACAAAAAAGTTGTTATTTCAGAGCATTCAATGCATTTACATTGAAAGTGTATTCATTTCCATTTTACTCACAAGTACTGACTGCAAAACTTATGGAAACATATCCACATAACTACCCACATGATTCTGAGTTGTTAGAAACCTCCATCAGTGCTGTACACAGCAAGATAAAAAAGAGGGCTTCTCAGTGCGTTGAATGCTTTGACATTAAAAGCAGTATACATTTCAATTTTACTCCAACCTACTGACTTCAAACTTTATAGAAACATCCTCACATAACTTCCCACATGATACTGAGTTCATTGAAACCATTTCCTGGACTCTGATCAACAAGACAAAAAAGTTGTTATCTCAGAGCATACAATGCATTTACATTGAAAGTGTATTCACTTCCATTTTACTCACAAGTACTGACTGCAAACCTTATGGAAACATATCCACATAACTTCCTTCATGATTCTAAGTTGTATGAAACCTGCATCATTGCTCCGCACATCAAGATAACAAAGTTGATTTCTCAGTGCGTTGAATGCTTTGACATTAAAAGCAGTATACATTTCAACTTTACTCCAATACTGACTGCAAACTTTATGGAAACATCCTAAAATAACTTCCCACATGATACTGACTTCATTGAAACCTTTTCCATGAGTCTGCTCAACAAGATAAAACAGTTGTTATCTCAGTGCATAGAAAGCATTTACATTGAAAGTGTATTCATTTCCATTTTACTCACAAGTACTGACTGCAAAACTTATGGAAACATATCCACATAACTTACCACATGATTCTGAGTTGTTTGAAACCTGCATCATTGCTGTGCACATCAAGATAAAAAAGTGGCTTTCTCAGCACGTTGAATGCTTTCACATTAAAAGCAGTATACATTTCAATTTTACTCCTACCTACTGACTTCAAACTTTATGGAAACATGATAACTTAACTTCCCACATGATACTGAGTTCATTGAAACCATTTCCTGGACTCTGCTCAACAAGACAAAAAAGTTGTTATCTCAGAGCATACAATTCATTTACATTGAAAGTGTATTCATTTCCATTTTACTCACAAGTACTGACTGCAAAACTTATGGAAGCATATCCACATAACTACCCACATGATTCTGAGTTGTTAGAAACCTGCATCAGTGCTGTACACAGCAAGATAAAAAAGAGGATTTCTCAGTGCGTTGAATGCTTTGATATTAAAAGCAGTATACATTTCAATATTACTCCAAACTACTGACTGCAAACTTTATGGAAACATCCAAACATAACTTCCCACATGATAATGACTTCATTGAAACCTTCTCCATGAGTCTGCTCAACAAGACAAAAAAGTTGTTATTTCAGAGCATACAATGCATTTATATTGAAAGTGTATTCATTTCCATTTTACTCACAAGTGCTGACTGCAAACCTTATGGAAACATATCCACATAACTTCCTTCATGATTCTGAGTTGTTAGAAACCTGCATCATTGCTGTACACAGCAAGATAAAAAAGAGGATTTCTCAGTGTGTTGAATGGTTTGACCTTAAAAGCAGTATACATTTCAATTTTACTCCAAACTACTGACTGCAAACTTTCTGGAAACATCCTCACATAACTTCCCACATGATACTGAGTTCATTCAAACCTTTTCCATGATTCTGCTCAACAAGATAAAAATGTTGTTCTCAGTGCATGCAATGCATGTACATTGAAAGTGTATTCATTTCCATTTTCCTCAGAAGTACTAACTGCAAACCTTGTGGAAACATATCCACAGAACTTCCTTCATGATTCTAAGTTGTATGAAACCTGCATTATTGCTCTGCACATCAAGATAAAAAAGTTGGTTTCTCAGAGCGTTGAATGCTTTGACATTTAAAGCAGTATACATTTCAACTTTACTCCAATCTACTGACTGCAAACTTTATGTAAACATCCTAACTTAACTTCCCACATGATACTGAGTTCATTGAAACCTTTTCCATAGCTCTACTCAACAAGACAAAAAAGTTGTTATCTCAGTGCATAGAAAGCATTTACATTGAAAGTGTATTCATTTCCATTTTACTCACAAGTACTGACTGCAAAACTTATGGAAACATATCCACATAACTTCCCACATGATTCTGAGTTGTTACAAACCTGCATCATTGCTGTACACAGCAAGATAAAAAAGAGGACTTCTCAGTGCGTTGAATGCTTTGACATTAAAAGCAGTATACATTTCAATTTTACTCCAACCTACTGATTTCAAACTTTATGGAAACATCCTCACATAACTTCCCACATGATACTGAGTTCACTCAAACCTTTTCCATGATTCTGCTCAGCAAGATAAAAATGTTGTTCTCAGTGCATGCAATGCATGTACATTGAAAGTGTATTCATTTCCATTTTCCTCAGAAGTACTAACTGCAAACCTTATGGAAACATATCCACAGAACTTCCTTCATGATTCTAAGTTGTATGAAACCTGCATTATTGCTCTGCATCTCAAGATAAAAAAGTGGCTTTCTCAGCACGTTGAATGCTTTCACATTAAAAGCAGTATACATTTCAATTTTACTCCTACCTACTGACTTCAAACTTTATGGAAACATGATAACTTAACTTCCCTCATGATACTGAGTTCATTGAAACCATTTCCTTGACTCTGCTCAACAAGACAAAATAGTTGTTATCTTAGAGCTTACAATGCATTGACATTGAAAGTGTATTCATTTCCATTTTACTCACAAGTACTGACTGCAAAACTTATGGAAACATATCCACGTAACTTCCCACATGATTCTGAGTTGTTAGAAACCTGCATCATTGCTGTACACAGCAAGATAAAAAAGAGGACTTCTCAGTGCGTTGAATGCTTTGACATTAAAAGCAGTATACATTTCAATTTTACTCCAACCTACTGACTTCAAACTTTATGGAAACATCCTCACTTAACTTCCCACATGATACTGAGTTCATTGAAACCATTTCCTGGACTCTGCTCAACAAGACAAAAAAGTTGTTATCTCAGAGCATACAATGCATTTACATTGAAAGTGTATTCATTTCCATTTTACTCACAAGTACTGACTGCAAAACTTATGGAAACATATCCACATAACTTCCCACAAGATTCTGAGTTGTCAGAAACCTGCATCATTGCTGTACACAGCAAGATAAAAAAGAGGAATTCTCAGTGCGTTGAATGCTTTGACATTAAAAGCAGTATACATTTCAACTTTACTCCAATCTACTGACTGCAAACTTTATGGAAACATCCTAACTTAACTTCCCACATGATACTGAGTTCATTCAAACCTTTTCCATGATTCTGCTCAACAAGATAAAAAAGTTGTTATCTCAGAGCATACAATGCATTTACATTGAAAGTGCATTCATTTCCATTTTACTCACAAGTACTGACTGCAAACCTTATGGAAACATATCCAGATAACTTCCTTCATGATTCTAAGTTGTATGAAACCTGCATCATTGCTCTGCACATCAAGATAACAAAGTTGATTTCTCAGTGCGTTGAACGCTTTGACATTAAAAGCAGTATACATTTCAACTTTACTCCAATACTGACTGCAAACTTTATGGAAACATCCTAAAATAACTTCCCACATGATACTGAGTTCATTGAAACCATTTCCTGGACTCTGCTCAACAAGACAAAAAAGTTGTTATCTCAGTGCATACAATGTATTTACATTGAAAGTGTATTCATTTCCATTTTACTCAGAAGTACTTACTGCAAACCTTATGGAAACATATCCACAGAACTTCCTTCATGATTCTAAGTTGTATGAAACCTGCATTATTGCTGTGCACATCAAGATAAAAAAGTTGTTTTCTCAGAGCGTTGAATGCTTTGACATTTAAAGCAGTATACATTTCAACTTTACTCCAATCTACTGACTGCAAACTTTATGGAAACATCCTAACTTCACTTCCCACATGATACTGAGTTCATTGAAACCATTTCCTGGACTCTGCTCAACAAGACAAAAAAGTTGTTATTTCAGAGCATACAATGCATTTACATTGAAAGTGTATTCATTTCCATTTTACTCACAAGTACTGACTGCAAAACTTATGGAAACATATCCACATAACTACCCACATGATTCTGAGTTGTTAGAAACCTCCATCAGTGCTGTACACAGCAAGATAAAAAAGAGGGCTTCTCAGTGCGTTGAATGCTTTGACATTAAAAGCAGTATACATTTCAATTTTACTCCAACCTACTGACTTCAAACTTTATAGAAACATCCTCACATAACTTCCCACATGATACTGAGTTCATTGAAACCATTTCCTGGACTCTGATCAACAAGACAAAAAAGTTGTTATCTCAGAGCATACAATGCATTTACATTGAAAGTGTATTCATTTCCATTTTACTCACAAGTACTGACTGCAAACCTTATGGAAACATATCCACATAACTTCCTTCATGATTCTAAGTTGTATGAAACCTGCATCATTGCTCCGCACATCAAGATAACAAAGTTGATTTCTCAGTGCGTTGAATGCTTTGACATTAAAAGCAGTATACATTTCAACTTTACTCCAATACTGACTGCAAACTTTATGGAAACATCCTAAAATAACTTCCCACATGATACTGACTTCATTGAAACCTTTTCCATGAGTCTGCTCAACAAGATAAAAAAGTTGTTATCTCAGTGCATAGAAAGCATTTACATTGAAAGTGTATTCATTTCCATTTTACTCACAAGTACTGACTGCAAAACTTATGGAAACATATCCACATAACTTACCACATGATTCTGAGTTGTTTGAAACCTGCATCATTGCTGTGCACATCAAGATAAAAAAGTGGCTTTCTCAGCACGTTGAATGCTTTCACATTAAAAGCAGTATACATTTCAATTTTACTCCTACCTACTGACTTCAAACTTTATGGAAACATGATAACTTAACTTCCCACATGATACTGAGTTCATTGAAACCATTTCCTGGACTCTGCTGAACAAGACAAAAAAGTTGTTATCTCAGAGCATACAATGCATTTACATTGAAAGTGTATTCATTTCCATTTTACTCACAAGTACTGACTGCAAAACTTATGGAAGCATATCCACATAACTACCCACATGATTCTGAGTTGTTAGAAACCTGCATCAGTGCTGTACACAGCAAGATAAAAAAGAGGATTTCTCAGTGCGTTGAATGCTTTGATATTAAAAGCAGTATACATTTCACTATTACTCCAAACTACTGACTGCAAACTTTATGGAAACATCCAAACATAACTTCCCACATGATAATGACTTCATTGAAACCTTCTCCATGAGTCTGCTCAACAAGACAAAAAAGTTGTTATTTCAGAGCATACAATGCATTTATATTGAAAGTGTATTCATTTCCATTTTACTCACAAGTGCTGACTGCAAACCTTATGGAAACATATCCACATAACTTCCTTCATGATTCTGAGTTGTTAGAAACCTGCATCATTGCTGTACACAGCAAGATAAAAAAGAGGACTTCTCAGAGCGTTGAATGCTTTGACATTAAAAGCAGTGTACATTTCAATTTTACTCCAACCTACTGACTTCAAACTTTATGGAAACATCCTCACTTAACTTCCCACATGATACTGAGTTCATTGAAACCATTTCCTGGACTCTGCTCAACAAGACAAAAAAGTTGTTATCTCAGTGCATACAATGTATTTACATTGAAAGTGTATTCATTTCCATTTTACTCAGAAGTACTTACTGCAAACCTTATGGAAACATATCCTCAGAACTTCCTTCATGATTCTAAGTTGTATGAAACCTGCATTATTGCTCTGCACATCAAGATAAAAAAGTTGTTTTCTCAGAGCGTTGAATGCTTTGACATTTAAAGCAGTATACATTTCAACTTTACTCCAATCTACTGACTGCAAACTTTATGGAAACATCCTAACTTCACTTCCCACATGATACTGAGTTCATTGAAACCATTTCCTGGACTCTGCTCAACAAGACAAAAAAGTTGTTATCTCAGAGCATACAATGCATTTACATTGAAAGTGTATTCATTTCCATTTTACTCACAAGTCCTGACTGCAAAACTTATGGAAACATATCCACATAACTACCCACATGATTCTGAGTTGTTAGAAACCTCCATCAGTGCTGTACACAGCAAGATAAAAAAGAGGATTTCTCAGTGCGTTGAATGCTTTGATATTAAAAGCAGTATACATTTCAATATTACTCCAAACTACTGACTGCAAACTTTTTGGAAACATCCAAACATAACTTCCCACATGATACTGACTTCATTGAAACCTTCTCCATGAGTCTGCTCAACAAGACAAAAAAGTTGTTTTTTCAGAGCATACAATGCATTTATATTGAAAGTGTATTCATTTCCATTTTACTCACAAGTGCTGACTGCAAACCTTATGGAAACATATCCACATAACTTCCTTCATGATTCTGAGTTGTTAGAAACCTGCATCATTGCTGTACACAGCAAGATAAAAAAGAGGGCTTCTCAGTGCGTTGAATGCTTTGACATTAAAAGCAGTATACATTTCAATTTTACTCCAACCTACTGACTTCAAACTTTATAGAAACATCCTCACATAACTTCCCACATGATACTGAGTTCATTGAAACCATTTCCTGGACTCTGATCAACAAGACAAAAAAGTTGTTATCTCAGAGCATACAATGCATTTACATTGAAAGTGTATTCATTTCCATTTTACTCACAAGTGCTGACTGCAAACCTTATGGAAACATATCCACATAACTTCCTTCATGATTCTAAGTTGTATGAAACCTGCATGATTGCTCTGCACATCAAGATAAAAAAGTTGATTTCTCAGTGCGTTGAATGCTTTGACATTAAAAGCAGTACACATTTCAACTTTACTCCAATCTACTGACTGCAAACTTTATGGAAACATCCTAACTTAACTTCCCACATGATTCTGAGTTCATTCCAACCTTTTCCATGATTCTGCTCAACAAGATAAAAACGTTATTATCTCAGTGCATAGAATACATTTACATTGAAAGTGTAATCATTTCCACTTTACTCACAAGTACTGACTACAAACCTGATGGAAACATATCCACATAACTTCCCACATGTTTCTGAGTTGTTTGAAACATGCATCATTGCTGTACACAGCAAGATAAAAAAGAGGATTTCTCAGTGCGTTGAATGCTTTCACATTAAAAGCAGTATACATTTCAATTTTACTCCTACCTACTGACTTCAAACTTTATGGAAACATGATAACTTAACTTCCCACATGATACTGAGTTCATTGAAACCTTTTCCTTGACTCTGCTCAACAAGACAAACTAGTTGTTATCTCAGAGCATACAATGCATTGACATTGAAAGTGTATTCATTTCCATTTTACTCACAAGTACTGACTGCAAAACAGATGGAAACATATCCACTTAACTTCCCACATGATTCTGAGTTGTTAGAAACCTGCATCATTGCTGTACACAGCAAGATAAAAAAGAGGACTTCTCAGTGCGTTGAATGCTTTGACATTAAAAGCAGTATACATTTCAATTTTACTCCAACCTACTGATTTCAAACTTTAATGGAAACATCCTCACATAACTTCCCACATGATACTGAGTTGACTCAAACCTTTTCCATGATTCTGCTCAGCAAGATAAAAATGTTGTTCTCAGTGCATGCAATGCATGTACATTGAAAGTGTATTCATTTCCATTTTCCTCAGAAGTACTAACTGCAAACCTTATGGAAACATATCCACAGAACTTCCTTCATGATTCTGAGTTGTATGAAACCTGCATCATTGCTCTGCACATCAAGATAACAAAGTTGATTTCTCAGTGCGTTGAATGCTTTGACATTAAAAGCAGTATACATTTCAACTTTACTCCAATACTGACTGCAAACTTTATGGAAACATCCTAAAATAACTTCCCACATGATACTGACTTCATTGAAACCTTTTCCATGAGTCTGCACAACAAGATAAAACAGTTGTTATCTCAGTGCATAGAAAGCATTTACATTGAAAGTGTATTCATTTCCATTTTACTCACAAGTACTGACTGCAAAACTTATGGAAACATATCCACATAACTTCCCACATGATTCTGAGTTGTTTGAAACCTGCATCATTGCTGTGCACATCAAGATAAAAAAGTGGCTTTCTCAGCACGTTGAATGCTTTCACATTAAAAGCAGTATACATTTCAATATTACTCCAAACTACTGACTGCAAACTTTATGGAAACATCCAAACATAACTTCCCACATGATAATGACTTCATTGAAACCTTCTCCATGAGTCTGCTCAACAAGACAAAAAACTTGTTATTTCAGAGCATACAATGCATTTATATTGAAAGTGTATTCATTTCCATTTTACTCACAAGTACTGACTGCAAACCTTATGGAAACATATCCACATAACTTCCTTCATGATTCTGAGTTGTTAGAAACCTGCATCATTGCTGTACACAGCAAGATAAAAAAGAGGACTTCTCAGAGCGTTGAATGCTTTGACATTAAAAGCAGTATACATTTCAATTTTACTCCAACCTACTGACTTCAAACTTTATGGAAACATTCTCACTTAACTTCCCACATGATACTGAGTTCATTGAAACCATTTCCTGGACTCTGCTCAACAAGACAAAAAAGTTGTTATCTCAGTGCATACAATGTATTTACATTGAAAGTGTATTCATTTCCATTTTACTCAGAAGTACTTACTGCAAACCTTATGGAAACATATCCACAGAACTTCCTTCATGATTCTAAGTTGTATGAAACCTGCATTATTGCTCTGCACATCAAGATAAAAAAGTTGTTTTCTCAGAGCGTTGAATGCTTTGACATTTAAAGCAGTATACATTTCAACTTTACTCCAATCTACTGACTGCAAACTTTATGGAAACATCCTAACTTCACTTCCCACATGATACTTAGTTCATTGAAACCATTTCCTGGACTCTGCTCAACAAGACAAAAAAGTTGTTATCTCAGAGCATACAATGCATTTACATTGAAAGTGTATTCATTTCCATTTTACTCACAAGTACTGACTGCAAAACTTATGGAAACATATCCACATAACTACCCACATGATTCTGAGTTGTTAGAAACCTCCATCAGTGCTGTACACAGCAAGATAAAAAAGAGGATTTCTCAGTGCGTTGAATGCTTTGACATTAAAAGCAGTATACATTTCAATTTTACTCCTACCTACTGACTTCAAACTTTATGGAAACATGATAACTTAACTTCCCACATGATACTGAGTTCATTGAAACCTTTTCCTTGACTCTGCTCAACAAGACAAACTAGTTGTTATCTCAGAGCATATAATGCATTGACATTGAAAGTGTATTCATTTCCATTTTACTCACAAGTACTGACTGCAAAACTGATGGAAACATATCCACTTAACTTCCCACATGATTCTGAGTTGTTAGAAACCTGCATCATTGCTGTACACAGCAAGATAAAAAAGAGGACTTCTCAGTGCGTTGAATGCTTTGACATTAAAAGCAGTATACATTTCAATTTTACTCCAACCTACTGATTTCAAACTTTAATGGAAACATCCTCACATAACTTCCCACATGATACTGAGTTCACTCAAACCTTTTCCATGATTCTGCTCAGCAAGATAAAAATGTTGTTCTCAGTGCATGCAATGCATGTACATTGAAAGTGTATTCATTTCCATTTTCCTCAGAAGTACTAACTGCAAACCTTATGGAAACATATCCACAGAACTTCCTTCATGATTCTAAGTTGTATGAAACCTGCATTATTGCTCTGCATATCAAGATAAAAAAGTGGCTTTCTCAGCACGTTGAATGCTTTCACATTAAAAGCAGTATACATTTCAATTTTACTCCTACCTACTGACTTCAAACTTTATGGAAACATGATAACTTAACTTCCCACATGATACTGAGTTCATTGAAACCATTTCCTTGACTCTGCTCAACAAGACAAAATAGTTGTTATCTTAGAGCATACAATGCATTGACATTGAAAGTGTATTCATTTCCATTTTACTCACAAGTACTCACTGCAAAACTTATGGAAACATATCCACGTAACTTCCCACATGATTCTGAGTTGTTAGAAACCTGCATCATTGCTGTACACAGCAAGATAGAAAAGAGGACTTCTCAGAGCGTTGAATGCTTTGACATTAAAAGCAGTATACATTTCAATTTTACTCCAACCTACTGACTTCAAACTTTATGGAAACATCCTCACTGAACTTCCCACATGATACTGAGTTCATTGAAACCATTTCCTGGACTCTGCTCAACAAGACAAAAAAGTTGTTATCTCAGAGCATACAATGCATTTACATTGAAAGTGTATTCATTTCCATTTTACTCACAAGTACTGTGCAAACCTTATGGAAACATATCCACATAACTTCCTTCATGATTCTAAGTTGTATGAAACCTGCATCATTGCTCTGCACATCAAGATAACAAAGTTGATTTCTCAGTGCGTTGAATGCTTTGACATTAAAAGCAGTATACATTTCAACTTTACTCCAATACTGACTGCAAACTTTATGGAAACATCCTAAAATAACTTCCCACATGATACTGACTTCATTGAAACCTTTTCCATGAGTCTGCTCAACAAGATAAAAAAGTTGTTATCTCAGTGCATAGAAAGCATTTACATTGAAAGTGTATTCATTTCCATTTTACTCACAAGTACTGACTGCAAAACTTATGGAAACATATCCACATAACTTCCCACATGATTCTGAGTTGTTTGAAACCTGCATCATTGCTGTGCACATCAAGATAAAAAAGTGGCTTTCTCAGCACGTTGAATGCTTTCACATTAAAAGCAGTATACATTTCAATATTACTCCAAACTACTGACTGCAAACTTTATGGAAACATCCAAACATAACTTCCCACATGATAATGACTTCATTGAAACCTTCTCCATGAGTCTGCTCAACAAGACAAAAAAGTTGTTATTTCAGAGCATACAATGCATTTATATTGAAAGTGTATTCATTTCCATTTTACTCACAAGTGCTGACTGCAAACCTTATGGAAACATATCCACATAACTTCCTTCATGATTCTGAGTTGTTAGAAACCTGCATCATTGCTGTACACAGCAAGATAGAAAAGTGGCTTTCTCAGCACGTTGAATGCTTTCACATTAAAAGCAGTATACATTTCAATTTTACTCCTACCTACTGACTTCAAACTTTATGGAAACATGATAACTTAACTTCCCACATGATACTGAGTTCATTGAAACCATTTCCTGGACTCTGCTGAACAAGACAAAAAAGTTGTTATCTCAGAGCATACAATGCATTTACATTGAAAGTGTATTCATTTCCATTTTACTCACAAGTACTGACTGCAAAACTTATGGAAGCATATCCACATAACTACCCACATGATTCTGAGTTGTTAGAAACCTGCATCAGTGCTGTACACAGCAAGATAAAAAAGAGGATTTCTCACTGCGTTGAATGCTTTGACATTAAAAGCAGTATACATTTCAATTTTACTCCAAACTACTGACTGCAAACTTTATGGAAACATCCAAACATAACTCCCCACATGATACTGACCTCATTGAAATCTTCTCCATGAGTCTGCTCAACAAGACAAAAAAGTTGTTATCTCAGAGCATACAATGCATTTGCATTGAAAGTGTATTCCTTTCCATTTTACTCACAAGTACTGACTGCAAACCTTATGGAAACATATCCACGTAACTTCCCACATGCTTCTGAGTTGTTAGAAACCTGCATCATTGCTGTACACAGCAAGATAAAAAAGAGGACTTCTCAGTGCGTTGAATGCTTTGACATTAAAAGCAGTATACATTTCAATTTTACTCCAACCTACTGACTTCAAACTTTATGGAAACATCCTCACTTAACTTCCCACAAGATACTGAGTTCATTGAAACCATTTCCTGGACTCTGCTCAACAAGACAAAAAAGTTGTTATCTCAGAGCATACAATGCATTTACATTGAAAGTGTATTCATTTCCATTTTACTCACAAGTACTGACTGCAAAACTTATGGAAACATATCCACATAACTACCTACATGATTCTGAGTTGTTAGAAACCTGCATCAGTGCTGTACACAGCAAGATAAAAAAGAGGATTTCTCAGTGCGTTGAATGGTTTGACATTAAAAGCAGTATACATTTCAATTTTACTCCAAACGACTGACTGCAAACTTTATGGAAACATCCAAACATAACTTCCCACATGATACTGACTTCATTGAAACCTTCTCCCTGAGTCTGCTCAACAAGACAAAAAAGTTGTTATCTCAGAGCATAGAATGCATTTGCATTGAAAGAGTATTCATTTCCATTTTACTCACAAGTACTGACTGCAAACCTTATGGAAACATATCCACATAACTTCCTTCATGATTCTAAGTTGTATGAAACCTGCATCATTGCTCTGCGCATCAAGATAACAAAGTTGATTTCTCAGTGCGTTGAATGCTTTGACATTAAAAGCAGTATACATTTCAACTTTACTCCAATACTGACTGCAAACTTTATGGAAACATCCTAAAATAACTTCCCACATGATACTGACTTCATTGAAACCTTTTCCATGAGTCTGCTCAACAAGATAAAAAAGTTATCTCAGTGCATAGAAAGCATTTACATTGAAAGTGTATTCATTTCCATTTTACTCACAAGTGCTGACTGCAAACCTTATGGAAACATATCCACATAACTTCCTTCATGATT
Organism: Mobula birostris; assembly: GCF_030028105.1. Classification (NCBI taxonomy): domain Eukaryota; kingdom Metazoa; phylum Chordata; class Chondrichthyes; order Myliobatiformes; family Myliobatidae; genus Mobula; species Mobula birostris. The sequence continues at coordinate 70,999 of NW_027274090.1, forward strand.
CTAAGTTGTATGAAACCTGCATGATTGCTCTGCACATCAAGATAAAAAAGTTGATTTCTCAGTGCGTTGAATGCTTTGACATTAAAAGCAGTACACATTTCAACTTTACTCCAATCTACTGACTGCAAACTTTATGGAAACATCCTAACTTAACTTCCCACATGATTCTGAGTTCATTCAAACCTTTTCCATGATTCTGCTCAACAAGATAAAAACGTTATTATCTCAGTGCATAGAATACATTTACATTGAAAGTGTAATCATTTCCACTTTACTCACAAGTACTGACTACAAACCTGATGGAAACATATCCACATAACTTCCCACATGTTTCTGAGTTGTTTGAAACATGCATCATTGCTGTACACAGCAAGATAAAAAAGAGGATTTCTCAGTGCGTTGAATGCTTTCACATTAAAAGCAGTATACATTTCAATTTTACTCCTACCTACTGACTTCAAACTTTATGGAAACATGATAACTTAACTTCCCACATGATACTGAGTTCATTGAAACCTTTTCCTTGACTCTGCTCAACAAGACAAACTAGTTGTTATCTCAGAGCATACAATGCATTGACATTGAAAGTGTATTCATTTCCATTTTACTCACAAGTACTGACTGCAAAACTGATGGAAACATATCCACTTAACTTCCCACATGATTCTGAGTTGTTAGAAACCTGCATCATTGCTGTACACAGCAAGATAAAAAAGAGGACTTCTCAGTGCGTTGAATGCTTTGACATTAAAAGCAGTATACATTTCAATTTTACTCCAACCTACTGATTTCAAACTTTAATGGAAACATCCTCACATAACTTCCCACATGATACTGAGTTGACTCAAACCTTTTCCATGATTCTGCTCAGCAAGATAAAAATGTTGTTCTCAGTGCATGCAATGCATGTACATTGAAAGTGTATTCATTTCCATTTTCCTCAGAAGTACTAACTGCAAACCTTATGGAAACATATCCACAGAACTTCCTTCATGATTCTGAGTTGTATGAAACCTGCATCATTGCTCTGCACATCAAGATAACAAAGTTGATTTCTCAGTGCGTTGAATGCTTTGACATTAAAAGCAGTATACATTTCAACTTTACTCCAATACTGACTGCAAACTTTATGGAAACATCCTAAAATAACTTCCCACATGATACTGACTTCATTGAAACCTTTTCCATGAGTCTGCACAACAAGATAAAAAAGTTGTTATCTCAGTGCATAGAAAGCATTTACATTGAAAGTGTATTCATTTCCATTTTACTCACAAGTACTGACTGCAAAACTTATGGAAACATATCCACATAACTTCCCACATGATTCTGAGTTGTTTGAAACCTGCATCATTGCTGTGCACATCAAGATAAAAAAGTGGCTTTCTCAGCACGTTGAATGCTTTCACATTAAAAGCAGTATACATTTCAATATTACTCCAAACTACTGACTGCAAACTTTATGGAAACATCCAAACATAACTTCCCACATGATAATGACTTCATTGAAACCTTCTCCATGAGTCTGCTCAACAAGACAAAAAACTTGTTATTTCAGAGCATACAATGCATTTATATTGAAAGTGTATTCATTTCCATTTTACTCACAAGTACTGACTGCAAACCTTATGGAAACATATCCACATAACTTCCTTCATATTCTGAGTTGTTAGAAACCTGCATCATTGCTGTACACAGCAAGATAAAAAAGAGGACTTCTCAGAGCGTTGAATGCTTTGACATTAAAAGCAGTATACATTTCAATTTTACTCCAACCTACTGACTTCAAACTTTATGGAAACATCCTCACTTAACTTCCCACATGATACTGAGTTCATTGAAACCATTTCCTGGACTCTGCTCAACAAGACAAAAAAGTTGTTATCTCAGTGCATACAATGTATTTACATTGAAAGTGTATTCATTTCCATTTTACTCAGAAGTACTTACTGCAAACCTTATGGAAACATATCCACAGAACTTCCTTCATGATTCTAAGTTGTATGAAACCTGCATTATTGCTCTGCACATCAAGATAAAAAAGTTGTTTTCTCAGAGCGTTGAATGCTTTGACATTTAAAGCAGTATACATTTCAACTTTACTCCAATCTACTGACTGCAAACTTTATGGAAACATCCTAACTTCACTTCCCACATGATACTCAGTTCATTGAAACCATTTCCTGGACTCTGCTCAACAAGACAAAAAAGTTGTTATCTCAGAGCATACAATGCATTTACATTGAAAGTGTATTCATTTCCATTTTACTCACAAGTACTGACTGCAAAACTTATGGAAACATATCCACATAACTACCCACATGATTCTGAGTTGTTAGAAACCTCCATCAGTGCTGTACACAGCAAGATAAAAAAGAGGATTTCTCAGTGCGTTGAAAGCTTTGATATTAAAAGCAGTATACATTTCAATATTACTCCAAACTACTGACTGCAAACTTTATGGAAACATCCAAACATAACTTCCCACATGATACTGACTTCATTGAAACCTTCTCCATGAGTCTGCTCAACAAGACAAAAAAGTTGTTATTTCAGAGCATACAATGCATTTATATTGAAAGTGTATTCATTTCCATTTTACTCACAAGTGCTGACTGCAAACCTTATGGAAACATATCCACATAACTTCCTTCATGATTCTGAGTTGTTAGAAACCTGCATCATTGCTGTACACAGCAAGATAAAAAAGAGGGCTTCTCAGTGCGTTGAATGCTTTGACATTAAAAGCAGTATACATTTCAATTTTAGTCCAACCTACTGACTTCAAACTTTATAGAGACATCCTCACATAACTTCCCACATGATACTGAGTTCATTGAAACCATTTCCTGGACTCTGATCAACAAGACAAAAAAGTTGTTATCTCAGAGCATACAATGCATTTACATTGAAAGTGTATTCATTTCCATTTTACTCACAAGTACTGACTGCAAACCTTATGGAAACATATCCACATAACTTCCTTCATGATTCTAAGTTGTATGAAACCTGCATCATTGCTCTGCACATCAAGATAACAAAGTTGATTTCTCAGTGCGTTGAATGCTTTGACATTAAAAGCAGTATACATTTCAATTTTACTCCTACCTACTGACTTCAAACTTTATGGAAACATGATAAGTTAACTTCCCACATGATACTGAGTTCATTGAAACCTTTTCCTTGACTCTGCTCAACAAGACAAACTAGTTGTTATCTCAGAGCATATAATGCATTGACATTGAAAGTGTATTCATTTCCATTTTACTCACAAGTACTGACTGCAAAACTGATGGAAACATATCCACTTAACTTCCCACATGATTCTGAGTTGTTAGAAACCTGCATCATTGCTGTACACAGCAAGATAAAAAAGAGGACTTCTCAGTGCGTTGAATGCTTTGACATTAAAAGCAGTATACATTTCAATTTTACTCCAACCTACTGATTTCAAACTTTAATGGAAACATCCTCACATAACTTCCCACATGATACTGAGTTCACTCAAACCTTTTCCATGATTCTGCTCAGCAAGATAAAAATGTTGTTCTCAGTGCATGCAATGCATGTACATTGAAAGTGTATTCATTTCCATTTTCCTCAGAAGTACTAACTGCAAACCTTATGGAAACATATCTACAGAACTTCCTTCATGATTCTAAGTTGTATGAAACCTGCATTATTGCTCTGCATATCAAGATAAAAAAGTGGCTTTCTCAGCACGTTGAATGCTTTCGCATTAAAAGCAGTATACATTTCAATTTTACTCCTACCTACTGACTTCAAACTTTATGGAAACATGATAACTTAACTTCCCACATGATACTGAGTTCATTGAAACCATTTCCTTGACTCTGCTCAACAAGACAAAATAGTTGTTATCTTAGAGCATACAATGCATTGACATTGAAAGTGTATTCATTTCCATTTTACTCACAAGTACTCACTGCAAAACTTATGGAAACATATCCACGTAACTTCCCACATGATTCTGAGTTGTTAGAAACCTGCATCATTGCTGTACACAGCAAGATAGAAAAGAGGACTTCTCAGAGCGTTGAATGCTTTGACATTAAAAGCAGTATACATTTCAATTTTACTCCAACCTACTGACTTCAAACTTTATGGAAACATCCTCACTCAACTTCCCACATGATACTGAGTTCATTGAAACCATTTCCTGGACTCTGCTCAACAAGACAAAAAAGTTGTTATCTCAGAGCATACAATGCATTTACATTGAAAGTGTATTCATTTCCATTTTACTCACAAGTACTGTGCAAACCTTATGGAAACATATCCACATAACTTCCTTCATGATTCTAAGTTGTATGAAACCTGCATCATTGCTCTGCACATCAAGATAACAAAGTTGATTTCTCAGTGCGTTGAATGCTTTGACATTAAAAGCAGTATACATTTCAACTTTACTCCAATACTGACTGCAAACTTTATGGAAACATCCTAAAATAACTTCCCACATGATACTGACTTCATTGAAACCTTTTCCATGAGTCTGCTCAACAAGATAAAAAAGTTGTTATCTCAGTGCATAGAAAGCATTTACATTGAAAGTGTATTCATTTCCATTTTACTCACAAGTACTGACTGCAAAACTTATGGAAACATATCCACATAACTTCCCACATGATTCTGAGTTGTTTGAAACCTGCATCATTGCTGTGCACATCAAGATAAAAAAGTGGCTTTCTCAGCACGTTGAATGCTTTCACATTAAAAGCAGTATACATTTCAATATTACTCCAAACTACTGACTGCAAACTTTATGGAAACATCCAAACATAACTTCCCACATGATAATGACTTCATTGAAACCTTCTCCATGAGTCTGCTCAACAAGACAAAAAAGTTGTTATTTCAGAGCATACAATGCATTTATATTGAAAGTGTATTCATTTCCATTTTACTCACAAGTGCTGACTGCAAACCTTATGGAAACATATCCACATAACTTCCTTCATGATTCTGAGTTGTTAGAAACCTGCATCATTGCTGTACACAGCAAGATAGAAAAGTGGCTTTCTCAGCACGTTGAATGCTTTCACATTAAAAGCAGTATACATTTCAATTTTACTCCTACCTACTGACTTCAAACTTTATGGAAACATGATAACTTAACTTCCCACATGATACTGAGTTCATTGAAACCATTTCCTGGACTCTGCTGAACAAGACAAAAAAGTTGTTATCTCAGAGCATACAATGCATTTACATTGAAAGTGTATTCATTTCCATTTTACTCACAAGTACTGACTGCAAAACTTATGGAAGCATATCCACATAACTACCCACATGATTCTGAGTTGTTAGAAACCTGCATCAGTGCTGTACACAGCAAGATAAAAAAGAGGATTTCTCAGTGCGTTGAATGCTTTGATATTAAAAGCAGTATACATTTCACTATTACTCCAAACTACTGACTGCAAACTTTATGGAAACATCAAAACATAACTTCCCACATGATAATGACTTCATTGAAACCTTCTCCATGAGTCTGCTCAACAAGACAAAAAAGTTGTTATTTCAGAGCATACAATGCATTTATATTGAAAGTGTATTCATTTCCATTTTACTCACAAGTGCTGACTGCAAACCTTATGGAAACATATCCACATAACTTCCTTCATGATTCTGAGTTGTTAGAAACCTGCATCATTGCTGTACACAGCAAGATAAAAAAGAGGACTTCTCAGAGCGTTGAATGCTTTGACATTAAAAGCAGTATACATTTCAATTTTACTCCAACCTACTGACTTCAAACTTTATGGAAACATCCTCACTTAACTTCCCACATGATACTGAGTTCATTGAAACCATTTCCTGGACTCTGCTCAACAAGACAAAAAAGTTGTTATCTCAGTGCATACAATGTATTTACATTGAAAGTGTATTCATTTCCATTTTACTCAGAAGTACTTACTGCAAACCTTATGGAAACATATCCTCAGAACTTCCTTCATGATTCTAAGTTGTATGAAACCTGCATTATTGCTCTGCACATCAAGATAAAAAAGTTGTTTTCTCAGAGCGTTGAATGCTTTGACATTTAAAGCAGTATACATTTCAACTTTACTCCAATCTACTGACTGCAAACTTTATGGAAACATCCTAACTTCACTTCCCACATGATACTGAGTTCATTGAAACCATTTCCTGGACTCTGCTCAACAAGACAAAAAAGTTGTTATCTCAGAGCATACAATGCATTTACATTGAAAGTGTATTCATTTCCATTTTACTCACAAGTCCTGACTGCAAAACTTATGGAAACATATCCACATAACTACCCACATGATTCTGAGTTGTTAGAAACCTCCATCAGTGCTGTACACAGCAAGATAAAAAAGAGGATTTCTCAGTGCGTTGAATGCTTTGATATTAAAAGCAGTATACATTTCAATATTACTCCAAACTACTGACTGCAAACTTTATGGAAACATCCAAACATAACTTCCCACATGATACTGACTTCATTGAAACCTTCTCCATGAGTCTGCTCAACAAGACAAAAAAGTTGTTATTTCAGAGCATACAATGCATTTATATTGAAAGTGTATTCATTTCCATTTTACTCACAAGTGCTGACTGCAAACCTTATGGAAACATATCCACATAACTTCCTTCATGATTCTGAGTTGTTAGAAACCTGCATCATTGCTGTACACAGCAAGATAAAAAAGAGGGCTTCTCAGTGCGTTGAATGCTTTGACATTAAAAGCAGTATACATTTCAATTTTACTCCAACCTACTGACTTCAAACTTTATAGAAACATCCTCACATAACTTCCCAGATGATACTGAGTTCATTGAAACCATTTCCTGGACTCTGATCAACAAGACAAAAAAGTTGTTATCTCAGAGCATACAATGCATTTACATTGAAAGTGTATTCATTTCCATTTTACTCACAAGTGCTGACTGCAAACCTTATGGAAACATATCCACATAACTTCCTTCATGATTCTAAGTTGTATGAAACCTGCATGATTGCTCTGCACATCAAGATAAAAAAGTTGATTTCTCAGTGCGTTGAATGCTTTGACATTAAAAGCAGTACACATTTCAACTTTACTCCAATCTACTGACTGCAAACTTTATGGAAACATCCTAACTTAACTTCCCACATGATTCTGAGTTCATTCAAACCTTTTCCATGATTCTGCTCAACAAGATAAAAACGTTATTATCTCAGTGCATAGAATACATTTACATTGAAAGTGTAATCATTTCCACTTTACTCACAAGTACTGACTACAAACCTGATGGAAACATATCCACATAACTTCCCACATGTTTCTGAGTTGTTTGAAACATGCATCATTGCTGTACACAGCAAGATAAAAAAGAGGATTTCTCAGTGCGTTGAATGCTTTCACATTAAAAGCAGTATACATTTCAATTTTACTCCTACCTACTGACTTCAAACTTTATGGAAACATGATAACTTAACTTCCCACATGATACTGAGTTCATTGAAACCTTTTCCTTGACTCTGCTCAACAAGACAAACTAGTTGTTATCTCAGAGCATACAATGCATTGACATTGAAAGTGTATTCATTTCCATTTTACTCACAAGTACTGACTGCAAAACTGATGGAAACATATCCACTTAACTTCCCACATGATTCTGAGTTGTTAGAAACCTGCATCATTGCTGTACACAGCAAGATAAAAAAGAGGACTTCTCAGTGCGTTGAATGCTTTGACATTAAAAGCAGTATACATTTCAATTTTACTCCAACCTACTGATTTCAAACTTTAATGGAAACATCCTCACATAACTTCCCACATGATACTGAGTTGACTCAAACCTTTTCCATGATTCTGCTCAGCAAGATAAAAATGTTGTTCTCAGTGCATGCAATGCATGTACATTGAAAGTGTATTCATTTCCATTTTCCTCAGAAGTACTAACTGCAAACCTTATGGAAACATATCCACAGAACTTCCTTCATGATTCTGAGTTGTATGAAACCTGCATCATTGCTCTGCACATCAAGATAACAAAGTTGATTTCTCAGTGCGTTGAATGCTTTGACATTAAAAGCAGTATACATTTCAACTTTACTCCAATACTGACTGGAAACTTTATGGAAACATCCTAAAATAACTTCCCACATGATACTGACTTCATTGAAACCTTTTCCATGAGTCTGCACAACAAGATAAAAAAGTTGTTATCTCAGTGCATAGAAAGCATTTACATTGAAAGTGTATTCATTTCCATTTTACTCACAAGTACTGACTGCAAAACTTATGGAAAGATATCCACATAACTTCCCACATGATTCTGAGTTGTTTGAAACCTGCATCATTGCTGTGCACATCAAGATAAAAAAGTGGCTTTCTCAGCACGTTGAATGCTTTCACATTAAAAGCAGTATACATTTCAATATTACTCCAAACTACTGACTGCAAACTTTATGGAAACATCCAAACATAACTTCCCACATGATACTGACTTCATTGAAACCTTCTCCATGAGTCTGCTCAACAAGACAAAAAAGTTGTTATTTCAGAGCATACAATGCATTTATATTGAAAGTGTATTCATTTCCATTTTACTCACAAGTGCTGACTGCAAACCTTATGGAAACATATCCACATAACTTCCTTCATGATTCTGAGTTGTTAGAAACCTGCATCATTGCTGTACACAGCAAGATAAAAAAGAGGGCTTCTCAGTGCGTTGAATGCTTTGACATTAAAAGCAGTATACATTTCAATTTTACTCCAACCTACTGACTTCAAACTTTATAGAGACATCCTCACATAACTTCCCACATGATACTGAGTTCATTGAAACCATTTCCTGGACTCTGATCAACAAGACAAAAAAGTTGTTATCTCAGAGCATACAATGCATTTACATTGAAAGTGTATTCATTTCCATTTTACTCACAAGTACTGACTGCAAACCTTATGGAAACATATCCACATAACTTCCTTCATGATTCTAAGTTGTATGAAACCTGCATCATTGCTCTGCACATCAAGATAACAAAGTTGATTTCTCAGTGCGTTGAATGCTTTGACATTAAAAGCAGTATACATTTCAATTTTACTCCTACCTACTGACTTCAAACTTTATGGAAACATGATAACTTAACTTCCCACATGATACTGAGTTCATTGAAACCTTTTCCTTGACTCTGCTCAACAAGACAAACTAGTTGTTATCTCAGAGCATATAATGCATTGACATTGAAAGTGTATTCATTTCCATTTTACTCACAAGTACTGACTGCAAAACTGATGGAAACATATCCACTTAACTTCCCACATGATTCTGAGTTGTTAGAAACCTGCATCATTGCTGTACACAGCAAGATAAAAAAGAGGACTTCTCAGTGCGTTGAATGCTTTGACATTAAAAGCAGTATACATTTCAATTTTACTCCAACCTACTGATTTCAAACTTTAATGGAAACATCCTCACATAACTTCCCACATGATACTGAGTTCACTCAAACCTTTTCCATGATTCTGCTCAGCAAGATAAAAATGTTGTTCTCAGTGCATGCAATGCATGTACATTGAAAGTGTATTCATTTCCATTTTCCTCAGAAGTACTAACTGCAAACCTTATGGAAACATATCTACAGAACTTCCTTCATGATTCTAAGTTGTATGAAACCTGCATTATTGCTCTGCATATCAAGATAAAAAAGTGGCTTTCTCAGCACGTTGAATGCTTTCACATTAAAAGCAGTATACATTTCAATTTTACTCCTACCTACTGACTTCAAACTTTATGGAAACATGATAACTTAACTTCCCACATGATACTGAGTTCATTGAAACCATTTCCTTGACTCTGCTCAACAAGACAAAATAGTTGTTATCTTAGAGCATACAATGCATTGACATTGAAAGTGTATTCATTTCCATTTTACTCACAAGTACTCACTGCAAAACTTATGGAAACATATCCACGTAACTTCCCACATGATTCTGAGTTGTTAGAAACCTGCATCATTGCTGTACACAGCAAGATAGAAAAGAGGACTTCTCAGAGCGTTGAATGCTTTGACATTAAAAGCAGTATACATTTCAATTTTACTCCAACCTACTGACTTCAAACTTTATGGAAACATCCTCACTGAACTTCCCACATGATACTGAGTTCATTGAAACCATTTCCTGGACTCTGCTCAACAAGACAAAAAAGTTGTTATCTCAGAGCATACAATGCATTTACATTGAAAGTGTATTCATTTCCATTTTACTCACAAGTACTGTGCAAACCTTATGGAAACATATCCACATAACTTCCTTCATGATTCTAAGTTGTATGAAACCTGCATCATTGCTCTGCACATCAAGATAACAAAGTTGATTTCTCAGTGCGTTGAAAGCTTTGACATTAAAAGCAGTATACATTTCAACTTTACTCCAATACTGACTGCAAACTTTATGGAAACATCCTAAAATAACTTCCCACATGATACTGACTTCATTGAAACCTTTTCCATGAGTCTGCTCAACAAGATAAAAAAGTTGTTATCTCAGTGCATAGAAAGCATTTACATTGAAAGTGTATTCATTTCCATTTTACTCACAAGTACTGACTGCAAAACTTATGGAAACATATCCACATAACTTCCCACATGATTCTGAGTTGTTTGAAACCTGCATCATTGCTGTGCACATCAAGATAAAAAAGTGGCTTTCTCAGCACGTTGAATGCTTTCACATTAAAAGCAGTATACATTTCAATATTACTCCAAACTACTGACTGCAAACTTTATGGAAACATCCAAACATAACTTCCCACATGATAATGACTTCATTGAAACCTTCTCCATGAGTCTGCTCAACAAGACAAAAAAGTTGTTATTTCAGAGCATACAATGCATTTATATTGAAAGTGTATTCATTTCCATTTTACTCACAAGTGCTGACTGCAAACCTTATGGAAACATATCCACATAACTTCCTTCATGATTCTGAGTTGTTAGAAACCTGCATCATTGCTGTACACAGCAAGATAAAAAAGAGGGCTTCTCAGTGCGTTTAATGCTTTGACATTAAAAGCAGCACACATTTCAACTTTACTCCAATCTGCTGACTGCAAACTTCATGGATACATCCTAACATAACTTCCCACATGATACTGACTTCATTGAAACCTTTTCCATGAGTCTGCTCAACAAGAAAAAAAAGGTGTTATCTCAGTGCATAGAAAGCATTTACATTGAAAGTGTAATCATTTCCATTTTAGCCACAAGTACTGACTGCAAACCTGATGGAAACATATCCACATAACTTCCCACATGATTCTGAGTTGTTTGAAACCTGCATCATTGCTGTACACAGCAAGATAAAAAAGAGGATTTCTCAGGGCGTTGAATGCCTTGACATTAAAAGCAGTATACATTTCAATTTTTCTCCAACCTACTGATTTCAAACTTTATGGAAACATCCTCACTTAACTTCCCACATGATACTGAGTTCACTCAAACCTTTTCCATGATTCTGCTCAGCAAGATAAAAATGTTGTTCTCAGTGCATGCAATGCATGTACATTGAAAGTGCATTCATTTCCATTTTCCTCAGAAGTACTAACTGCAAACCTTATGGAAACATATCCCCAGAACTTCCTTCATGATTCTAAGTTGTATGAAACCTGCATTATTGCTCTGCACATCAAGATAAAAAAGTTGGTTTCTCAGAGCATACAATGCTTTTACATTGAAAGTGTATTCATTTCCATTTTACTCACAAGTACTGACTGCAAACCTTATGGAAACATATCCACATAACTTCCCACATGATTCTGAGTTGTTTGAAACCTGCATCATTGCTGTGCACATCAAGATAAAAAAGTGGCTTTCTCAGCACGTTGAATGCTTTCACATTAAAAGCAGTATACATTTCAATTTTACTCCTACCTACTGACTTCAAACTTTATGGAAACATCCTCACTTAACTTCCCACATGATACTGAGTTCATTGAAACCATTTCCTGGACTCTGCTAAACAAGGCAAAAAAGTTGTTATCTCAGAGCATTCAATGCATTTACATTGAAAGTGTATTCATTTCCATTTTTCTCACAAGTACTGACTGCAAAACTTATGGAAACTTATCCACATAACAACCCACATGATTCTGAGTTGTTAGAAACCTGCATCAGTGCTGTACACAGCAAGATAAAAAAGAGGATTTCTCACTGCGTTGAATGCTTTGACATTAAAAGCAGTATACATTTCAATTTTACTCCAAACTACTGACTGCAAACTTTATGGAAACAACCAAACATAACTCCCCACATGATACTGACCTCATTGAAATCTTCTCCATGAGTCTGCTCAACAAGACAAAAAAGTTGTTATCTCAGAGCATACAATGCATTTGCATTGAAAGTGTATTCCTTTCCATTTTACTCACAAGTACTGACTGCAAACCTTATGGAAACATATCCACGTAACTTCCCACATGCTTCTGAGTTGTTAGAAACCTGCATCATTGCTGTACACAGCAAGATAAAAAAGAGGACTTCTCAGTGCGTTGAATGCTTTGACATTAAAAGCAGTATACATTTCAATTTTACTCCAACCTACTGACTTCAAACTTTATGGAAACATCCTCACTTAACTTCCCACAAGATACTGAGTTCATTGAAACCATTTCCTGGACTCTGCTCAACAAGACAAAAAAGTTGTTATCTCAGAGCATACAATGCATTTATATTGAAAGTGCATTCATTTCCATTTTACTCACAAGTGCTGACTGCAAACCTTATGGAAACATATCCACAGAACTTCCTTCATGATTCTAAGTTGTATGAAACCTGCATCATTGCTCTGCACATCAAGATAAAAAAGTTGATTTCTCAGTGCGTTGAATGCTTCGACATTAAAAGCAGTATACATTTCAACTTTACTCCAATCTACTGACTGCAAACTTTATGGAAACATCCTAACTTAACTTCCCACATGATACTGAGTTCATTCAAACCTTTTCCATGCTTCTGCTCAACAAGATAAAAAAGTTGTTATCTCAGAGCATACAATGCATTTACATTGAAAGTGTATTCATTTCCATTTTACTCACAAGTACTGACTGCAAAACTTATGGAAACATATCCACATAACTACCTACATGATTCTGAGTTGTTAGAAACCTGCATCAGTGCTGTACACAGCAAGATAAAAAAGAGGATTTCTCAGTGCGTTGAATGGTTTGACATTAAAAGCAGTATACATTTCAATTTTACTCCAAACGACTGACTGCAAACTTTATGGAAACATCCAAACATAACTTCCCACATGATACTGACTTCATTGAAACCTTCTCCCTGAGTCTGCTCAACAAGACAAAAAAGTTGTTATCTCAGAGCATAGAATGCATTTGCATTGAAAGAGTATTCATTTCCATTTTACTCACAAGTACTGACTGCAAACCTTATGGAAACATATCCACATAACTTCCTTCATGATTCTAAGTTGTATGAAACCTGCATCATTGCTCTGCGCATCAAGATAACAAAGTTGATTTCTCAGTGCGTTGAATGCTTTGACATTAAAAGCAGTATACATTTCAACTTTACTCCAAAACTGACTGCAAACTTTATGGAAACATCCTAAAATAACTTCCCACATGATACTGACTTCATTGAAACCTTTTCCATGAGTCTGCTCAACAAGATAAAAAAGTTATCTCAGTGCATAGAAAGCATTTACATTGAAAGTGTATTCATTTCCATTTTACTCACAAGTACTGATTGCAAACCTTATGGAAACATATCCACATAACTTCCCAGATGATTCTGAGTTGTTTGAAACCTGCATCATTGCTGTGCACATCAAGATACAAAAGTGGCTTTCTCAGCGCGTTGAATGCTTTCACATTAAAAGCAGTATACATTTCAATTTTACTCCTACCTACTGACTTCAAACTTTATGGAAACATGATAACTTAACTTCCCACATGATACTGAGTTCACTGAAACCATTTCCTTGTCTCTGCTCAACAAGACAAAATAGTTGTTATCTCAGAGGATACAATGCATTTACATTGAAAGTGTATTCATTTCCATTTTACTCACAAGTACAGACTGCAAAACTTATGGAAACATATTCACATAACTTCCCACATGATTCCCAGTTGTTTGAAACCTGCATCATTGCTGTACACAGCAAGATAAAAAAGAGGACTTCTCAGAGCGTTGAATGCTTTGACATTAAAAGCAGTATACATTTCAATTTTACTCCAACCTACTGACTTCAAACTTTATGGAAACATCCTCACTTAATTTCCCACATGATACTGAGTTCATTGAAACCATTTCCTGGACTCTGCTCAACAAGACAAAAAAGTTGTTATCTCAGTGCATACAATGCATTTACATTGAAAGTGTATTCATTTCCATTTTACTCACAAGTGCTGACTGCAAAACTTATGGAAACATATCCACATAACTTCCTTCATGATTCTGAGTTGTTAGAAACCTGCATCATTGCTGTACAAAGCAAGACAAAAAAGAGGGCTTCTCAGTGCGTTGAATGCTTTGACATTAAAAGCAGTATAGATTTCAATTTTACTCCAACCTACTGACTGCAAACTTTATGGAAACATCCTCACTTAACTTCCCACATGATACTGAGTTCATTGAAACCATTTCCATAGCTCTTCTCAACAAGACAAAAAAGTTGTTATCTCAGAGCATACAATGCATTTACATTGAAAGTGTATTCATTTCCATTTTACTCACAAGTACTGACTGCAAACATTATGGAAACATATCCACATAACTTACCACATGATTCTGAGTTGTTAGAAACCTCCATCAGTGCTGTACACAGCAAGATAAAAAAGAGGATTTCTCAGTGCGTTGAATGCTTTGATATTAAAAGCAGTATACATTTCAATATTACTCCAAACTACTGACTGCAAACTTTATGGAAACATCCAAACATAACTTCCCACATGATACTGACTTCATTGAAACCTTCTCCATGAGTCTGCTCAACAAGACAAAAAAGTTGTTATTTCAGAGCATACAATGCATTTATATTGAAAGTGTATTCATTTCCATTTTACTCACAAGTGCTGACTGCAAACCTTATGGAAACATATCCACAGAACTTCCTTCATGATTCTAAGTTGTATGAAACCTGCATTATTGCTCTGCACATCAAGATAAAAAAGTTGTTTTCTCAGAGCGTTGAATGCTTTGACATTTAAAGCAGTATACATTTCAACTTTACTCCAATCTACTGACTGCAAACTTTATGGAAACATGATAACTTAACTTCCCACATGATACTGAGTTCATTGAAACCATTTCCTGGACTGTGCTCAACAAGACAAAAAAGTTGTTATCTCAGAGCATACAATGCATTTACATTGAAAGTGTATTCATTTCCATTTTACTCACAAGTACTGACTGCAAAACTTATGGAAACATATCCACATAACTACCCACATGATTCTGAGTTGTTAGAAACCTCCATCAGTGCTGTACACAGCAAGATAAAAAAGAGGATTTCTCAGTGCGTTGAATGCTTTGATATTAAAAGCAGTATACATTTCAATATTACTCCAAACTACTGACTGCAAACTTTATGGAAACATCCAAACATAACTTCCCACATGATACTGACTTCATTGAAACCTTCTCCATGAGTCTGCTCAATAAGACAAAAAAGTTGTTATTTCAGAGCATACAATGCATTTATATTGAAAGTGTATTCATTTCCATTTTACTCACAAGTGCTGACTGCAAACCTTATGGAAACATATCCACAGAACTTCCTTCATGATTCTGAGTTGTTAGAAACCTGCATCATTGCTGTACACAGCAAGATAAAAAAGAGGGCTTCTCAGTGCGTTTAATGCTTTGACATTAAAAGCAGCACACATTTCAACTTTACTCCAATCTGCTGACTGCAAACTTCATGGATACATCCTAACATAACTTCCCACATGATACTGACTTCATTGAAACCTTTTCCATGAGTCTGCTCAACAAGAAAAAAAAGGTGTTATCTCAGTGCATAGAAAGCATTTACATTGAAAGTGTAATCATTTCCATTTTAGCCACAAGTACTGACTGCAAACCTGATGGAAACATATCCACATAACTTCCCACATGATTCTGAGTTGTTTGAAACCTGCATCATTGCTGTACACAGCAAGATAAAAAAGAGGATTTCTCAGGGCGTTGAATGCCTTGACATTAAAAGCAGTATACATTTCAATTTTTCTCCAACCTACTGATTTCAAACTTTATGGAAACATCCTCACTTAACTTCCCACATGATACTGAGTTCACTCAAACCTTTTCCATGATTCTGCTCAGCAAGATAAAAATGTTGTTCTCAGTGCATGCAATGCATGTACATTGAAAGTGCATTCATTTCCATTTTCCTCAGAAGTACTAACTGCAAACCTTATGGAAACATATCCCCAGAACTTCCTTCATGATTCTAAGTTGTATGAAACCTGCATTATTGCTCTGCACATCAAGATAAAAAAGTTGGTTTCTCAGAGCATACAATGCTTTTACATTGAAAGTGTATTCATTTCCATTTTACTCACAAGTACTGACTGCAAACCTTATGGAAACATATCCACATAACTTCCCACATGATTCTGAGTTGTTTGAAACCTGCATCATTGCTGTGCACATCAAGATAAAAAAGTGGCTTTCTCAGCACGTTGAATGCTTTCACATTAAAAGCAGTATACATTTCAATTTTACTCCTACCTACTGACTTCAAACTTTATGGAAACATCCTCACTTAACTTCCCACATGATACTGAGTTCATTGAAACCATTTCCTGGACTCTGCTAAACAAGGCAAAAAAGTTGTTATCTCAGAGCATTCAATGCATTTACATTGAAAGTGTATTCATTTCCATTTTTCTCACAAGTACTGACTGCAAAACTTATGGAAACTTATCCACATAACAACCCACATGATTCTGAGTTGTTAGAAACCTGCATCAGTGCTGTACACAGCAAGATAAAAAAGAGGATTTCTCACTGCGTTGAATGCTTTGACATTAAAAGCAGTATACATTTCAATTTTACTCCAAACTACTGACTGCAAACTTTATGGAAACAACCAAACATAACTCCCCACATGATACTGACCTCATTGAAATCTTCTCCATGAGTCTGCTCAACAAGACAAAAAAGTTGTTATCTCAGAGCATACAATGCATTTGCATTGAAAGTGTATTCCTTTCCATTTTACTCACAAGTACTGACTGCAAACCTTATGGAAACATATCCACGTAACTTCCCACATGCTTCTGAGTTGTTAGAAACCTGCATCATTGCTGTACACAGCAAGATAAAAAAGAGGACTTCTCAGTGCGTTGAATGCTTTGACATTAAAAGCAGTATACATTTCAATTTTACTCCAACCTACTGACTTCAAACTTTATGGAAACATCCTCACTCAACTTCCCACAAGATACTGAGTTCATTGAAACCATTTCCTGGACTCTGCTCAACAAGACAAAAAAGTTGTTATCTCAGAGCATACAATGCATTTATATTGAAAGTGCATTCATTTCCATTTTACTCACAAGTGCTGACTGCAAACCTTATGGAAACATATCCACAGAACTTCCTTCATGATTCTAAGTTGTATGAAACCTGCATCATTGCTCTGCACATCAAGATAAAAAAGTTGATTTCTCAGTGCGTTGAATGCTTCGACATTAAAAGCAGTATACATTTCAACTTTACTCCAATCTACTGACTGCAAACTTTATGGAAACATCCTAACTTAACTTCCCACATGATACTGAGTTCATTCAAACCTTTTCCATGCTTCTGCTCAACAAGATAAAAAAGTTGTTATCTCAGAGCATACAATGCATTTACATTGAAAGTGTATTCATTTCCATTTTACTCACAAGTACTGACTGCAAAACTTATGGAAACATATCCACATAACTACCTACATGATTCTGAGTTGTTAGAAACCTGCATCAGTGCTGTACACAGCAAGATAAAAAAGAGGATTTCTCAGTGCGTTGAATGGTTTGACATTAAAAGCAGTATACATTTCAATTTTACTCCAAACGACTGACTGCAAACTTTATGGAAACATCCAAACATAACTTCCCACATGATACTGACTTCATTGAAACCTTCTCCCTGAGTCTGCTCAACAAGACAAAAAAGTTGTTATCTCAGAGCATAGAATGCATTTGCATTGAAAGAGTATTCATTTCCATTTTACTCACAAGTACTGACTGCAAACCTTATGGAAACATATCCACATAACTTCCTTCATGATTCTAAGTTGTATGAAACCTGCATCATTGCTCTGCGCATCAAGATAACAAAGTTGATTTCTCAGTGCGTTGAATGCTTTGACATTAAAAGCAGTATACATTTCAACTTTACTCCAAAACTGACTGCAAACTTTATGGAAACATCCTAAAATAACTTCCCACATGATACTGACTTCATTGAAACCTTTTCCATGAGTCTGCTCAACAAGAAAAAAAAGGTGTTACCTCAGTGCATAGAAAGCATTTACATTGAAAGTGTAATCATTTCCATTTTACTCACAAGTACTGACTGCAAACCTGATGGAAACATATCCACATAACTTCCCACATGATACTGAGTTCATTCAAACATTTTCCATGATTCTGCTCAACAAGATAAAAATGTTGTTCTCAGTGCATGCAATGCATGTACATTGAAAGTGTATTCATTTCCATTTTCCTCAGAAGTACTAACTGCAAACCTTATGGAAACATATCCACAGAACTTCCTTCATGATTCTAAGTTGTATGAAACCTGCATTATTGCTCTGCACATCAAGAAAAAGAAGTTGGTTTCTCAGAGCGTTGAATGCTTTGACATTTAAAGCAGTATACATTTCAACTTTACTCCAATCTAGTGACTGCAAACTTTATGGAAACATCCTAACTTAACTTCCCACATGATTCTGAGTTCATTCAAACTTTTTCCATGATTCTCCTCAACAAGATAAAAAAGTTGTTATCTCAGAGCATAGAATGCATTTACATTGAAAGTGTAATCATTTCCATTTTACTCACAAGTACTGACTGCAAACCTGATGGAAACATATCCACATAACTTCCCACATGATTCTGAGTTGTTTGAAACCTGCATCATTGCTGTACACAGCAAGATAAAAAAGAGGATTTCTCAGTGCGTTGAATGGTTTGACATTAAAAGCAGTATACATTTCAATTTTACTCCAAACTACTGACTGCAAACTTTATGAAAACATCCAAACATAACTTCCCACATGATACTGACTTCATTGAAACCTTCTCCATGAGTCTGCTCAACAAGACAAAAAAGTTGTTATCTCAGAGCATACAATGCATTTGCATTGAAAGTGTATTCATTTCCATTTTATTCACAAGTACTGACTGCAAACCTTATGGAAACATATCCACATAACTTCCTTCATGATTCTAAGCTGTATGAAACCTGCATCATTGCTCTGCACATCAAGATAACAAAGTTGATTTCTCAGTGCGTTGAATACTTTGACATTAAAAGCAGTACACATTTCAACTTTACTCCAATCTACTGACTGCAAACTTTATGGAAACATCCTCACTTAACTTCCCACATGATCCTGAGTTCATTGAAACCATTTCCTGGACTCTGCTCAACAAGACAAAAAAGTTGTTATCTCAGAGCATACAATGCATTTACATTGGAAGTGTATTCATTTCCATTTTACTCACAAGTGCTGACTGCAAACCTTATGGAAACATATCCACAGAACTTCTTTCATGATTCCAAATTGTATGAAACCTGCATCATTGCTCTGCACATCAAGATAACAAAGTTGATTTCTCAGTGCGTTGAATGCTTTGACATTAAAAGCAGTATACATTTCAACTTTACTCCAATACTGACTGCAAACTTTATGGAAACATCCTAACATAACTTCCCACATGATACTGAGTTCATTGAAACCTTTTCCATGAGTCTGCTCAACAAGATAAAAAAGGTGTTATCTCAGTGCATAGAAAGCATTTACATTGAAAGTGTATTCATTTCCATTTTACTCACAAGTACTGACTGCAAACCTTATGGAAACATATCCAGATAACTTCCCACATGATTCTGAGTTGTTTGAAACCTGCATCATTGCTGTGCACATCAAGATAAAAAAGTGGCTTTCTCAGCACGTTGAATGCTTTCACATTAAAAGCAGTATACATTTCAATTTTACTCCTACCTACTGACTTCAAACTTTATGGAAACATGATAACTTAACTTCCCACATGATACTGAGTTCATTGAAACCATTTCCTTGACTCTGCTCAACAAGACAAAATAGTTGCTATCTCAGAGCATACAGTGCATTTACATTGAAAGTGTATTCATTTCCATTTTACTCACAAGTACTGACTGCAAAACTTATGGAAACATATCCACATAACTTCCCACATGATTCTGAGTTGTTTGAAACCTGCATCATTGCTGTACACAGCAAGATAAAAAAGAGGATTTCTCAGGGCGTTGATGCCTCTACATTAAAAGCAGTATACATTTCAATTTTTCTCCAACCTACTGATTTCAAACTTTATGGAAACATTCTCACTTAACTTCCCACATGATACTGAGTTCACTCAAACCTTTTCCATGATTCTGCTCAACAAGATAAAAATGTTGTTCTCAGTGCATGCAATGTATATACATTGAAAGTGTATTCATTTCCATTTTCCTCAGAAGTCCTAACTGCAAACCTTATGGAAAGATATCCCCAGAACTTCCTTCATGATTCTAAGTTGTATGAAACCTGCATTATTGCTCTGCACATCAAGATAAAAAAGTTGGTTTCTCAGAGCATACAATGCTTTTACATTGAAAGTGTATTCATTTCCATTTTACTCACAAGTACTGACTGCAAACCTTATGGAAACATATCCACATAACTTCCCACATGATTCTGAGTTGTTTGAAACCTGCATCATTGCTGTGCACATCAAGATAAAAAAAGTGGCTTTCACAGCACGTTGAATGCTTTCACATTAAAAGCAGTATACATTTCAATTTTACTCCTACCTACTGACTTCAAACTTTATGGAAACATCCTCACTTAACTTCCCACATGATACTGAGTTCATTGAAACCATTTCCTGGACTCTGCTAAACAAGGCAAAAAAGTTGTTATCTCAGAGCATTCAATGCATTTACATTGAAAGTGTATTCATTTCCATTTTACTCACAAGTACTGACTGCAAAACTTATGGAAACTTATCCACATAACAACCCACATGATTCTGAGTTGTTAGAAACCTGCAGCAGTGCTGTACACAGCAAGATAAAAAAGAGGATTTCTCAGTGCGTTGAATGCTTTGACATTAAAAGCAGTATACATTTCAATTTTACTCCAAACTACTGACTGCAAACTTTATGGAAACATCCAAACATAACTCCCCACATGATACTGACCTCATTGAAATCTTCTCCATGAGTCTGCTCAACAAGACAAAAAAGTTGTTATCTCAGAGCATACAATGCATTTGCATTGAAAGTGTATTCCTTTCCATTTTACTCACAAGTACTGACTGCAAACCTTATGGAAACATATCCACATAACTTCCCACATGATTCTGAGTTGTTTGAAACCTGCATCATTGCTGTGCACATCAAGATAAAAAAGTGGCTATCTCAGCACGTTGAATGCTTTCACATTAAAAGCAGTATACATTTCAATTTTACTCCTACCTACTGACTTCAAACTTCATGGAAACATGATAACTTAACTTCCCACATGATACTGAGTTCATTGAAACCATTTCCTTGACTCTGCTCAACAAGACAAAATAGTTGTTATCTCAGAACATACAATGCATTGAAATTGAAAGTGTATTCATTTCCATTTTACTCACAAGTACTGACTGCAAACCTTATGGAAACATATCCACATAACTTCCTTCATGATTCTAAGTTGTATGAAACCTGCATCATTGCTCTGCACATCAAGATAACAAAGTTGATTTCTCAGTGCGTTGAATGCTTTGACATTAAAAGCAGTATACATTTCAACTTTACTCCAATACTGACTGCAAACTTTATGGAAACATCCTAAAATAACTTCCCACATGATACTGACTTCATTGAAACCTTTTCCATGAGTCTCCTCAACAAGATAAAAAAGTTGTTATCTCAGTGCATAGAAAGCATTTACATTGAAAGTGTATTCATTTCCATTTTACTCACAAGTACTGATTGCAAACCTTATGGAAACATATCCACATAACTTCCCAGATGATTCTGAGTTGTTTGAAACCTGCATCATTGCTGTGCACATCAAGATAAAAAAGTGGCTTTCTCAGCACGTTGAATGCTTTCACATTAAAACCAGTATACATTTCAATTTTACACCTACCTACTGACTTCAAACTTTATGGAAACATGATAACTTAACTTCCCACATGATACTGAGTTCATTGAAACCATTTCCTTGACTCTGCTCAACAAGACAAAATAGTTGTTATCTCAGAGCATTCAATGCATTTACATTGAAAGTGTATTCATTTCCATTTTACTCACAAGTACTGACTGCAAACCTTATGGAAACATATCCACATAACTTCCCACATGATTCCCAGTTGTTTGAAACCTGCATCATTGCTGTACACCGCAAGATAAAAAAGAGGACTTCTCAGAGCGTTGAATGCTTTCACATTAAAAGCAGTATACATTTCAATTTTACTCCAACCTACTGACTTCAAACTTTATGGAAACATCCTCACTTAACTTCCCACATGATACTGAGTTCATTCAAACCATTTCCTGGACTCTGCTCAACAAGACAATAAAGTTGTTATCTCAGTGCATACAATGTATTTACATTGAAAGTGTATTCATTTCCATTTTACTCAGAAGTACTTACTGCAAACCTTATGGAAACATATCCACAGAACTTCCTTCATGATTCTAAGTTGTATGAAACCTGCATTATTGCTCTGCACATCAAGATAAAAAAGTTGTTTTCTCAGAGCGTTGAATGCTTTGACATTTAAAGCAGTATACATTTCAACTTTACTCCAATCTACTGACTGCAAACTTTATGGAAACAACCTAACTTCACTTCCCACATGATACTGAGTTCATTGAAACCATTTCCATAGCTCTTCTCAACAAGACAAAAAAGTTGTTATCTCAGAGCATACAATGCATTTACATTGAAAGTGTATTCATTTCCATTTTACTCACAAGTACTGACTGCAAACCTTATGGAAACATATCCACATAACTTACCACATGATTCTGAGTTGTTTGAAACCTGCATCATTGCTGTGCACATCAAGATAAAAAAGTGGCTTTCTCAGCACGTTGAATGCTTTCACATTAAAACCAGTGTACATTTCCATTTTACTCCTACCTACTGACTTCAAACTTTATGGAAACATGATAACTTAACTTCCCACATGATTCCCAGTTGATTGAAACCTGAATCATTGCTGTACACAGCAAGATAAAAAAGAGGACTTCTCAGAGCGTTGATTGCTTTGACATTAAAAGCAGTATACATTTCAATTTTACTCCAACCTACTGACTTCAAACTTTATGGAAACATCCTCACTTAACTTCCCACATGATACTGAGTTCATTGAAACCATTTCCTGGACTCTGCTCAACAAGACAAAAAAGTTGTTATCTCAGTGCATACAATGCATTTACAATGAAAGTGTATTCATTTCCATTTTACTCACAAGTGCTGACTGCAAAACTTATGGAAACATATCCACATAACTTCCCACATGATTCTGTGTAGTTAGAAACCTACATCATTGCTGTACACAGCAAGATAAAAAAGAGGACTTCTCAGTGCGTTGAATGCTTTGACATTAAAAGCAGTATACATTTCAATTTTACTCCAACCTACTGACTTCAAACTTTATGGAAACATCCTCACTTAACTTCCCACATGATACTGAGTTCATTGAAACCATTTCCTGAACTCTGCTCAACAAGACAAAAAAGTTGTTATTTCAGAGCATACAATGCATTTATATTGAAAGTGTATTCATTTCCATTTTACTCACAAGTGCTGACTGCAAACCTTATGGAAACATATCCACATAACTTCCTTCATGATTCTGAGTTGTTAGAAACCTGCATCATTGCTGTACAAAGCAAGATAAAAAGAGGATTTCTCAGTGCGTTGAATGCTTTGACATTAAAAGCAGTACACATTTCAACTTTACTCCAATCTACTGACTGCAATCTTCATGGATACATCCTAACATAACTTCCCACATGATACTGACTTCATTGAAACCTTTTCCATGAGTCTGCTCAAGAAGAAAAAAAAGGTGTTATCTCAGTGCATAGAAAGCATTTACATTGAAAGTGTAATCATTTCCATTTTACTCACAAGTACTGACTGCAAACCTTATGGAAACATATCCACATAACTTACCACATGATTCTGAGTTGTTTGAAACCTGCATCATTGCTGTGCACATCAAGATAAAAAAGTGGCTTTCTCAGCACGTTGAATGCTTTCACATTAAAACCAGTATACATTTCCATTTTACTCCTACCTACTGACTTCAAACTTTATGGAAACATGATAAATTAACTTCCCACATGATACTGAGTTCATTGAAACCATTTCCATAGCTCTTCTCAACAAGACAAAAAAGTTGTTATCTCAGAGCATACAATGCATTTACATTGAAAGTGTATTCATTTCCATTTTACTCACAAGTACTGACTGCAAACATTATGGAAACATATCCACATAACTTACCACATGATTCTGAGTTGTTAGAAACCTCCATCAGTGCTGTACACAGCAAGATAAAAAAGAGGATTTCTCAGTGCGTTGAATGCTTTGATATTAAAAGCAGTATACATTTCAATATTACTCCAAACTACTGACTGCAAACTTTATGGAAACATCCAAACATAACTTCCCACATGATACTGACTTCATTGAAACCTTCTCCATGAGTCTGCTCAACAAGACAAAAAAGTTGTTATTTCAGAGCATACAATGCATTTATATTGAAAGTGTATTCATTTCCATTTTACTCACAAGTGCTGACTGCAAACCTTATGGAAACATATCCACATAACTTCCTTCATGATTCTGAGTTGTTAGAAACCTGCATCATTGCTGTACACAGCAAGATAAAAAAGAGGGCTTCTCAGTGCGTTGAATGCTTTGACATTAAAAGCAGTATACATTTCAATTTTACTCCAACCTACTGACTTCAAACTTTATGGAAACATCCTAACTTAACTTCCCACATGATTCTGAGTTCATTCAAACCTTTTCCATGATTCTGCTCAACAAGATAAAAAAGTTATTATCTCAGTGCATAGAATACATTTACATTGAAAGTGTAATCATTTCCACTTTACTCACAAGTACTGACTACAAACCTGATGGAAACATATCCACATAACTTCCCACATGATTCTGAGTTGTTTGAAACCTGCATCATTGCTGTACACAGCAAGATAAAAAGAGGATTTCTCAGTGCGTTGAATGCTTTGACATTAAAAGCAGTACACATTTCAACTTTACTCCAATCTACTGACTGCAATCTTCATGGATACATCCTAACATAACTTCCCACATGATACTGACTTCATTGAAACCTTTTCCATGAGTCTGCTCAAGAAGAAAAAAAAGGTGTTATCTCAGTGCATAGAAAGCATTTACATTGAAAGTGTAATCATTTCCATTTTACTCACAAGTACTGACTGCAAACCTTATGGAAACATATCCACATAACTTACCACATGATTCTGAGTTGTTTGAAACCTGCATCATTGCTGTGCACATCAAGATAAAAAAGTGGCTTTCTCAGCACGTTGAATGCTTTCACATTAAAACCAGTATACATTTCCATTTTACTCCTACCTACTGACTTCAAACTTTATGGAAACATGATAAATTAACTTCCCACATGATACTGAGTTCATTGAAACCATTTCCTGGACTCTGCTCAACAAGACAAAAAAGTTGTTATCTCAGAGCATACAATGCATTTACATTGAAAGTGTATTCATTTCCATTTTACTCACAAGTACTGACTGCAAAACTTATGGAAACATATCCACATAACTACCTACATGATTCTGAGTTGTTAGAAACCTGCATCAGTGCTGTACACAGCAAGATAAAAAAGAGGATTTCTCAGTGCGTTGAATGGTTTGACATTAAAAGCAGTATACATTTCAACTTTACTCCAATACTGACTGCAAACTTTATGGAAACATCCTAAAATAACTTCCCAGATGATACTGACTTCATTGAAACCTTTTCCATGAGTCTGCTCAACAAGATAAAAAAGTTGTTATCTCAGAGCATAGAATGCATTTACATTGAAAGTGTAATCATTTCCATTTTACTCACAAGTACTGACTGCAAACCTGATGGAAACATATCCACATAACTTCCCACATGATTCTGAGTTGTTTGAAACCTGCATCATTGTTGTACACAGCAAGATAAAAAATAGGATTTCTCAGTGCGTTGAATGCTTTGACATTAAAAGCAGTATACATTTCAATTTTACTCCAAACGACTGACTGCAAACTTTATGGAAAGATCCAAACATAACTTCCCACATGATACTGACTTCATTGAAACCTTCTCCATGAGTCTGCTCAACAAGACAAAAAAGTTGTTATCTCAGAGCATAGAATGCATTTGCATTGAAAGAGTATTCATTTCCATTTTACTCACAAGTACTGACTGCAAACCTTATGGAAACATATCCACATAACTTCCTTCATGATTCTAAGTTGTATGAAACCTGCATCATTGCTCTACACATCAAGATAACAAAGTTGATTTCTCACTGCGTTGAATGCTATGACATTAAAAGCAGTATACATTTCAACTTTACTCCAATACTGACTGCAAACTTTATGGAAACATCCTAAAATAACTTCCCAGATGATACTGACTTCATTGAAACCTTTTCCATGAGTCTGCTCAACAAGATAAAAAAGTTGTTATCTCAGTGCATAGAAAGCATTTACATTGAAAGTGTATTCATTTCCATTTTACTCACAAGTACTGATTGCAAACCTTATGGAAACATATCCACATAACTTCCCAGATGATTCTGAGTTGTTTGAAACCTGCATCATTGCTGTGCACATCAAGATAAAAAAGTGGCTTTCTCAGCACGTTGAAAGCTTTCACATTAAAAGGAGTATACATTTCAATTTTACTCCTACCTACTGACTTCAAACTTTATGGAAACATGATAACTTAACTTCCCACATGATACTGAGTTCATTGAAAATATGTCCTTGACTCTGCTCAACAAGACAAAATAGTTGTTATCTCAGAGCATACAATGCATTTACATTGAAAGTGTATTCATTTCCATTTTACTCACAAGTACTGACTGCAAAACTTATGGAAACATATCCACATAACTTCCCACATGATTCCCAGTTGTTTGAAACCTGCATCATTGCTGTACACAGCAAGATAAAAAAAGAGGACTTCTCAGAGCGTTGAATGCTTTCACATTAAAAGCAGTATACATTTCAATTTTACTCCAACCTACTGACTTCAAACTTTATGGAAACATCCTCACTTAACTTCCCACATGATACTGAGTTCATTGAAACCATTTCCTGGACTCTGCTCAACAAGACAATAAAGTTGTTATCTCAGTGCATACAATGTATTTACATTGAAAGTGTATTCAATTCCATTTTACTCAGAAGTACTTACTGCAAACCTTATGGAAACATATCCACAGAACTTCCTTCATGATTCTAAGTTGTATGAAACCTGCATTATTGCTCTGCACATCAAGATAAAAAAGTTGTTTTCTCAGAGCGTTGAATGCTTTGACATTTAAAGCAGTATACATTTCAACTTTACTCCAATCTACTGACTGCAAACTTTATGGAAACATGATAACTTAACTTCCCACATGATACTGAGTTCATTGAAACCATTTCCTGGACTGTGCTCAACAAGACAAAAAAGTTGTTATCTCAGAGCATACAATGCATTTACATTGAAAGTGTATTCATTTCCATTTTACTCACAAGTACTGACTGCAAAACTTATGGAAACATATCCACATAACTACCCACATGATTCTGAGTTGTTAGAAACCTCCATCAGTGCTGTACACAGCAAGATAAAAAAGAGGATTTCTCAGTGCGTTGAATGCTTTGATATTAAAAGCAGTATACATTTCAATATTACTCCAAACTACTGACTGCAAACTTTATGGAAACATCCAAACATAACTTCCCACATGATACTGACTTCATTGAAACCTTCTCCATGAGTCTGCTCAAGAAGACAAAAAAGTTGTTATTTCAGAGCATACAATGCATTTATATTGAAAGTGTATTCATTTCCATTTTACTCACAAGTGCTGACTGCAAACCTTATGGAAACATATCCACAGAACTTCCTTCATGATTCTGAGTTGTTAGAAACCTGCATCATTGCTGTACACAGCAAGATAAAAAAAAGGGCTTCTCAGTGCGTTGAATGCTCTGACATTAAAAGCAGTATACATTTCAATTTTACTCCAACCTACTGACTTCAAACTTTATAGAAACATCCTCACTTAACTTCCCACATGATACTGAGTTCATTCAAACCTTTTCCATGATTCTGCTCAACAAGATAAAAATGTTATTATCTCAGTGCATAGAATACATTTACATTGAAAGTGTAATCATTTCCACTTTACTCACAAGTACTGACTACAAACCTGATGGAAACATATCGACATAACTTCCCACATGATTCTGAGTTGTTTGAAACCTGCATCATTGCTGTACACAGCAAGATAAAAAGAGGATTTCTCAGTGTGTTGAATGCTTTGACATTTAAAGCAGTATACATTTCAACTTTACTCCAATCTACTGACTGCAAACTTTATGGAAACAACCTAACTTCACTTCCCACATGATACTGAGTTCATTGAAACCATTTCCATAGCTCTTCTCAACAAGACAAAAAAGTTGTTATCTCAGAGCATACAATGCATTTACATTGAAAGTGTATTCATTTCCATTTTACTCACAAGTACTGACTGCAAACCTTATGGAAACATATCCACATAACTTACCACATGATTCTGAGTTGTTTGAAACCTGCATCATTGCTGTGCACATCAAGATAAAAAAGTGGCTTTCTCAGCACGTTGAATGCTTTCACATTAAAACCAGTGTACATTTCCATTTTACTCCTACCTACTGACTTCAAACTTTATGGAAACATGATAACTTAACTTCCCACATGATTCCCAGTTGTTTGAAACCTGAATCATTGCTGTACACAGCAAGATAAAAAAGAGGACTTCTCAGAGCGTTGATTGCTTTGACATTAAAAGCAGTATACATTTCAATTTTACTCCAACCTACTGACTTCAAACTTTATGGAAACATCCTCACTTAACTTCCCACATGATACTGAGTTCATTGAAACCATTTCCTGGACTCTGCTCAACAAGACAAAAAAGTTGTTATCTCAGTGCCTACAATGCATTTACATTGAAAGTGTATTCATTTCCATTTTACTCACAAGTGCTGACTGCAAAACTTATGGAAACATATCCACATAACTTCCCACATGATTCTGTGTAGTTAGAAACCTACATCATTGCTGTACACAGCAAGATAAAAAAGAGGACTTCTCAGTGCGTTGAATGCTTTGACATTAAAAGCAGTATACATTTCAATTTTACTCCAACCTACTGACTTCAAACTTTATGGAAACATCCTCACTTAACTTCCCACATGATACTGAGTTCATTGAAACCATTTCCTGAACTCTGCTCAACAAGACAAAAAAGTTGTTATTTCAGAGCATACAATGCATTTATATTGAAAGTGTATTCATTTCCATTTTACTCACAAGTGCTGACTGCAAACCTTATGGAAACATATCCACATAACTTCCTTCATGATTCTGAGTTGTTAGAAACCTGCATCATTGCTGTACAAAGCAAGATAAAAAGAGGATTTCTCAGTGCGTTGAATGCTTTGACATTAAAAGCAGTACACATTTCAACTTTACTCCAATCTACTGACTGCAATCTTCATGGATACATCCTAACATAACTTCCCACATGATACTGACTTCATTGAAACCTTTTCCATGAGTCTGCTCAAGAAGAAAAAAAAGGTGTTATCTCAGTGCATAGAAAGCATTTACATTGAAAGTGTAATCATTTCCATTTTACTCACAAGTACTGACTGCAAACCTTATGGAAACATATCCACATAACTTACCACATGATTCTGAGTTGTTTGAAACCTGCATCATTGCTGTGCACATCAAGATAAAAAAGTGGCTTTCTCAGCACGTTGAATGCTTTCACATTAAAACCAGTATACATTTCCATTTTACTCCTACCTACTGACTTCAAACTTTATGGAAACATGATAAATTAACTTCCCACATGATACTGAGTTCATTGAAACCATTTCCATAGCTCTTCTCAACAAGACAAAAAAGTTGTTATCTCAGAGCATACAATGCATTTACATTGAAAGTGTATTCATTTCCATTTTACTCACAAGTACTGACTGCAAACATTATGGAAACATATCCACATAACTTACCACATGATTCTGAGTTGTTAGAAACCTCCATCAGTGCTGTACACAGCAAGATAAAAAAGAGGATTTCTCAGTGCGTTGAATGCTTTGATATTAAAAGCAGTATACATTTCAATATTACTCCAAACTACTGACTGCAAACTTTATGGAAACATCCAAACATAACTTCCCACATGATACTGACTTCATTGAAACCTTCTCCATGAGTCTGCTCAACAAGACAAAAAAGTTGTTATTTCAGAGCATACAATGCATTTATATTGAAAGTGTATTCATTTCCATTTTACTCACAAGTGCTGACTGCAAACCTTATGGAAACATATCCACATAACTTCCTTCATGATTCTGAGTTGTTAGAAACCTGCATCATTGCTGTACACAGCAAGATAAAAAAGAAGGCTACTCAGTGCGTTGAATGCTTTGACATTAAAAGCAGTATACATTTCAATTTTACTCCAACCTACTGACTTCAAACTTTATGGAAACATCCTAACTTAACTTCCCACATGATTCTGAGTTCATTCAAACCTTTTCCATGATTCTGCTCAACAAGATAAAAAAGTTATTATCTCAGTGCATAGAATACATTTACATTGAAAGTGTAATCATTTCCACTTTACTCACAAGTACTGACTACAAACCTGATGGAAACATATCCACATAACTTCCCACATGATTCTGAGTTGTTTGAAACCTGCATCATTGCTGTACACAGCAAGATAAAAAGAGGATTTCTCAGTGCGTTGAATGCTTTGACATTAAAAGCAGTACACATTTCAACTTTACTCCAATCTACTGACTGCAATCTTCATGGATACATCCTAACATAACTTCCCACATGATACTGACTTCATTGAAACCTTTTCCATGAGTCTGCTCAAGAAGAAAAAAAAGGTGTTATCTCAGTGCATAGAAAGCATTTACATTGAAAGTGTAATCATTTCCATTTTACTCACAAGTACTGACTGCAAACCTTATGGAAACATATCCACATAACTTACCACATGATTCTGAGTTGTTTGAAACCTGCATCATTGCTGTGCACATCAAGATAAAAAAGTGGCTTTCTCAGCACGTTGAATGCTTTCACATTAAAACCAGTATACATTTCCATTTTACTCCTACCTACTGACTTCAAACTTTATGGAAACATGATAAATTAACTTCCCACATGATACTGAGTTCATTGAAACCATTTCCTGGACTCTGCTCAACAAGACAAAAAAGTTGTTATCTCAGAGTATACAATGCATTTACATTGAAAGTGTATTCATTTCCATTTTACTCACAAGTACTGACTGCAAAACTTATGGAAACATATCCACATAACTACCTACATGATTCTGAGTTGTTAGAAACCTGCATCAGTGCTGTACACAGCAAGATAAAAAAGAGGATTTCTCAGTGCGTTGAATGGTTTGACATTAAAAGCAGTATACATTTCAATTTTACTCCAAACGACTGACTGCAAACTTTATGGAAAGATCCAAACATAACTTCCCACATGATACTGACTTCATTGAAACCTTCTCCATGAGTCTGCTCAACAAGACAAAAAAGTTGTTATCTCAGAGCATAGAATGCATTTGCATTGAAAGAGTATTCATTTCCATTTTACTCACAAGTACTGACTGCAAACCTTATGGAAACATATCCACATAACTTCCTTCATGATTCTAAGTTGTATGAAACCTGCATCATTGCTCTACACATCAAGATAACAAAGTTGATTTCTCACTGCGTTGAATGCTATGACATTAAAAGCAGTATACATTTCAACTTTACTCCAATACTGACTGCAAACTTTATGGAAACATCCTAAAATAACTTCCCACATGATACTGACTTCATTGAAACCTTTTCCATGAGTCTGCTCAACAAGATAAAAAAGTTGTTATCTCAGTGCATAGAAAGCATTTACATTGAAAGTGTATTCATTTCCATTTTACTCACAAGTACTGATTGCAAACCTTATGGAAACATATCCACATAACTTCCCAGATGATTCTGAGTTGTTTGAAACCTGCATCATTGCTGTGCACATCAAGATAAAAAAGTGGCTTTCTCAGCACGTTGAATGCTTTCACATTAAAAGGAGTATACATTTCAATTTTACTCCTACCTACTGACTTCAAACTTTATGGAAACATGATAACTTAACTTCCCACATGATACTGAGTTCATTGAAAATATTTCCTTGACTCTGCTCAACAAGACAAAATAGTTGTTATCTCAGAGCATACAATGCATTTACATTGAAAGTGTATTCATTTCCATTTTACTCACAAGTACTGACTGCAAAACTTATGGAAACATATCCACATAACTTCCCACATGATTCCCAGTTGTTTGAAACCTGCATCATTGCTGTACACAGCAAGATAAAAAAGAGGACTTCTCAGAGCGTTGAATGCTTTCACATTAAAAGCAGTATACATTTCAATTTTACTCCAACCTACTGACTTCAAACTTTATGGAAACATCCTCACTTAACTTCCCACATGATACTGAGTTCATTGAAACCATTTCCTGGACTCTGCTCAACAAGACAATAAAGTTGTTATCTCAGTGCATACAATGTATTTACATTGAAAGTGTATTCAATTCCATTTTACTCAGAAGTACTTACTGCAAACCTTATGGAAACATATCCACAGAACTTCCTTCATGATTCTAAGTTGTATGAAACCTGCATTATTGCTCTGCACATCAAGATAAAAAAGTTGTTTTCTCAGAGCGTTGAATGCTTTGACATTTAAAGCAGTATACATTTCAACTTTACTCCAATCTACTGACTGCAAACTTTATGGAAACATGATAACTTAACTTCCCACATGATACTGAGTTCATTGAAACCATTTCCTGGACTGTGCTCAACAAGACAAAAAAGTTGTTATCTCAGAGCATACAATGCATTTACATTGAAAGTGTATTCATTTCCATTTTACTCACAAGTACTGACTGCAAAACTTATGGAAACATATCCACATAACTACCCACATGATTCTGAGTTGTTAGAAACCTCCATCAGTGCTGTACACAGCAAGATAAAAAAGAGGATTTCTCAGTGCGTTGAATGCTTTGATATTAAAAGCAGTATACATTTCAATATTACTCCAAACTACTGACTGCAAACTTTATGGAAACATCCAAACATAACTTCCCACATGATACTGACTTCATTGAAACCTTCTCCATGAGTCTGCTCAATAAGACAAAAAAGTTGATATTTCAGAGCATACAATGCATTTATATTGAAAGTGTATTCATTTCCATTTTACTCACAAGTGCTGACTGCAAACCTTATGGAAACATATCCACAGAACTTCCTTCATGATTCTGAGTTGTTAGAAACCTGCATCATTGCTGTACACAGCAAGATAAAAAAAAGGGCTTCTCAGTGCGTTGAATGCTCTGACATTAAAAGCAGTATACATTTCAATTTTACTCCAACCTACTGACTTCAAACTTTATAGAAACATCCTCACTTAACTTCCCACATGATACTGAGTTCATTCAAACCTTTTCCATGATTCTGCTCAACAAGATAAAAATGTTATTATCTCAGTGCATAGAATACATTTACATTGAAAGTGTAATCATTTCCACTTTACTCACAAGTACTGACTACAAACCTGATGGAAACATATCGACATAACTTCCCACATGATTCTGAGTTGTTTGAAACCTGCATCATTGCTGTACACAGCAAGATAAAAAGAGGATTTCTCAGTGTGTTGAATGCTTTGACATTTAAAGCAGTATACATTTCAACTTTACTCCAATCTACTGACTGCAAACTTTATGGAAACAACCTAACTTCACTTCCCACATGATACTGAGTTCATTGAAACCATTTCCATAGCTCTTCTCAACAAGACAAAAAAGTTGTTATCTCAGAGCATACAATGCATTTACATTGAAAGTGTATTCATTTCCATTTTACTCACAAGTACTGACTGCAAACCTTATGGAAACATATCCACATAACTTACCACATGATTCTGAGTTGTTTGAAACCTGCATCATTGCTGTGCACATCAAGATAAAAAAGTGGCTTTCTCAGCACGTTGAATGCTTTCACATTAAAACCAGTGTACATTTCCATTTTACTCCTACCTACTGACTTCAAACTTTATGGAAACATGATAACTTAACTTCCCTCATGATTCCCAGTTGTTTGAAACCTGAATCATTGCTGTACACAGCAAGATAAAAAAGAGGACTTCTCAGAGCGTTGATTGCTTTGACATTAAAAGCAGTATACATTTCAATTTTACTCCAACCTACTGACTTCAAACTTTATGGAAACATCCTCACTTAACTTCCCACATGATACTGAGTTCATTGAAACCATTTCCTGGACTCTGCTCAACAAGACAAAAAAGTTGTTATCTCAGTGCATACAATGCATTTACATTGAAAGTGTATTCATTTCCATTTTACTCACAAGTGCTGACTGCAAAACTTATGGAAACATATCCACATAACTTCCCACATGATTCTGTGTAGTTAGAAACCTACATCATTGCTGTACACAGCAAGATAAAAAAGAGGACTTCTCAGTGCGTTGAATGCTTTGACATTAAAAGCAGTATACATTTCAATTTTACTCCAAACTACTGACTGCAAAACTTATGGAAACATGATAACTTAACTTCCCACATGATTCCCAGTTGTTTGAAACCTGAATCATTGCTGTACACAGCAAGATAAAAAAGAGGACTTCTCAGAGCGTTGATTGCTTTGACATTAAAAGCAGTATACATTTCAATTTTACTCCAACCTACTGACTTCAAACTTTATGGAAACATCCTCACTTAACTTCCCACATGATACTGAGTTCATTGAAACCATTTCCTGGACTCTGCTCAACAAGACAAAAAAGTTGTTATCTCAGTGCATACAATGCATTTACATTGAAAGTGTATTCATTTCCATTTTACTCACAAGTGCTGACTGCAAACCTTATGGAAACATATCCACATAACTTCCTTCATGATTCTGAGTTGTTAGAAACCTCCATCAGTGCTGTACACAGCAAGATAAAAAAGAGGATTTCTCAGTGCGTTGAATGCTTTGAT
This sequence comes from Mobula birostris, assembly GCF_030028105.1. Classification (NCBI taxonomy): domain Eukaryota; kingdom Metazoa; phylum Chordata; class Chondrichthyes; order Myliobatiformes; family Myliobatidae; genus Mobula; species Mobula birostris. The sequence continues at coordinate 106,663 of NW_027274090.1, forward strand.
ATTAAAAGCAGTATACATTTCAATATTACTCCAAACTACTGACTGCAAACTTTATGGAAACATCCAAACATAACTTCCCACATGATACTGACTTCATTGAAACCTTCTCCATGAGTCTGCTCAATAAGACAAAAAAGTTGTTATTTCAGAGCATACAATGCATTTATATTGAAAGTGTATTCATTTCCATTTTACTCACAAGTGCTGACTGCAAACCTTATGGAAACATATCCACAGAACTTCCTTCATGATTCTGAGTTGTTAGAAACCTGCATCATTGCTGTACACAGCAGGATAAAAAAAAGGGCTTCTCAGTGCGTTGAATGCTCTGACATTAAAAGCAGTATACATTTCAATTTTACTCCAACCTACTGACTTCAAACTTTATAGAAACATCCTCACTTAACTTCCCACATGATACTGAGTTCATTCAAACCTTTTCCATGATTCTGCTCAACAAGATAAAAATGTTATTATCTCAGTGCATAGAATACATTTACATTGAAAGTGTAATCATTTCCGCTTTACTCACAAGTACTGACTACAAACCTGATGGAAACATATCGACATAACTTCCCACATGATTCTGAGTTGTTTGAAACCTGCATCATTGCTGTACACAGCAAGATAAAAAGAGGATTTCTCAGTGTGTTGAATGCTTTGACATTAAAAGCAGTACACATTTCAACTTTACTCCAATCTGCTGACTGCAAACTTCATGGATACATCCTAACATAACTTCCCACATGATACTGACTTCATTGAAACCTTTTCCATGAGTCTGCTCAAGAAGAAAAAAAAGGTGTTATCTCAGTGCATAGAAAGCATTTACATTGAAAGTGTAATCATTTCCATTTTACTCACAAGTACTGACTGCAAACCTTATGGAAACATATCCACATAACTTCCTTCATGATTCTGAGTTGTATGAAACCTGCATCATTGCTCTGCACATCAAGATAACAAAGTTGATTTCTCAGTACGTTGAATGCTTTGACATTAAAAGCAGCACACATTTCAACTTTACTCCAATCTACTGACTGCAAACTTTATGGATACATCCTAACATAACTTCCCACATGATACTGACTTCATTGAAACCTTTTCCATGAGTCTGCTCAACAAGAAAAAAAAGGTGTTACCTCAGTGCATAGAAAGCATTTACATTGAAAGTGTAATCATTTCCATTTTACTCACAAGTACTGACTGCAAACCTGATGGAAACATATCCACATAACTTCCCACATGATACTGAGTTCATTCAAACATTTTCCATGATTCTGCTCAACAAGATAAAAATGTTGTTCTCAGTGCATGCAATGCATGTACATTGAAAGTGTATTCATTTCCATTTTCCTCAGAAGTACTAACTGCAAACCTTATGGAAACATATCCACAGAACTTCCTTCATGATTCTAAGTTGTATGAAACCTGCATTATTGCTCTGCACATCAAGAAAAAGAAGTTGGTTTCTCAGAGCGTTGAATGCTTTGACATTTAAAGCAGTATACATTTCAACTTTACTCCAATCTACTGACTGCAAACTTTATGGAAACATGATAACTTAACTTCCCACATGATACTGAGTTTATTGAAACCATTTCCTTGACTCTGCTCAACAAGACAAAATAGTTGTTATCTCAGAGCATAGAATGCATTTACATTGAAAGTGTATTCATTTCCATTTTACTCACAAGTACTGACTGCAAAACTTATGGAAACATATCCACATAACTTCCCACAAGATTCTGAGTTGTTAGAAACCTGCATCATTGCTGTACACAGCAAGATAAAAAAGAGGACTTCTCGGTGCGTTGAATGTTTTGATATGAAAAGCAGTATACATTTCAATTTTACTCCAACCTACTGACTTCAAACTTTATGGAAACATCCTCACTTAACTTCCCACATGATACTGAGTTCATTGAAACCTTCTCCATGAGTCTGCTCAACAAGACAAAAAAGTTGTTATCTCAGAGCATACAATGCATTTGCATTGAAAGTGTATTCATTTCCATTTTACTCACAAGTACTGACTGCAAACCTTATGGAAACATATCCACATAACTTCACACATGATTCCCAGTTGTTTGAAACCTGCATCATTGCTGTACACAGCAAGATAAAAAAGAGGACTTCTCAGTGCGTTGAATGCTTTGACATTAAAAGCAGTGTACATTTCAATTTTACTCCAACCTACTGACTTCAAACTTTATGGAAACATCCTCACTTAACTTCCCACATGATACTGAGTAAAATGAAACCATTTCCTGGACCCTGTTCAACAAGACAAAAAAGTTGTTATCTCAGAGCATACAATGCATTTACATTGAAAGTGTATTCATTTCCATTTTATTCACAAGTGCTGACTGCAAACCTTATGGAAACATATCCAGATAACTTCCTTCATGATTCTAAGTTGTATGAAACCTGCATCATTGCTCTGCACATCAAGATAAAAAAGTTGATTTCTCAGTGCGTTGAATGCTTTGACATTAAAAGCAGTATACATTTCAACTTTACTCCAATCTAGTGACTGCAAACTTTATGGAAACATCCTAACTTAACTTCCCACATGATTCTGAGTTCATTCAAACCTTTTCCATGATTCTCCTCAACAAGATAAAAAAGTTGTTATCTCAGAGCATAGAATGCATTTACATTGAAAGTGTAATCATTTCCATTTTACTCACAAGTACTGACTGCAAACCTGATGGAAACATATCCACATAACTTCCCACATGATTCTGAGTTGTTTGAAACCTGCATCATTGCTGTACACAGCAAGATAAAAAAGAGGATTTCTCAGTGCGTTGAATGGTTTGACATTAAAAGCAGTATACATTTCAATTTTACTCCAAACTACTGACTGCAAACTTTATGAAAACATCCAAACATAACTTCCCACATGATACTGACTTCATTGAAACCTTCTCCATGAGTCTGCTCAACAAGACAAAAAAGTTGTTATCTCAGAGCATACAATGCATTTGCATTGAAAGTGTATTCATTTCCATTTTATTCACAAGTACTGACTGCAAACCTTATGGAAACATATCCACATAACTTCCTTCATGATTCTAAGCTGTATGAAACCTGCATCATTGCTCTGCACATCAAGATAACAAAGTTGATTTCTCAGTGCGTTGAATACTTTGACATTAAAAGCAGTACACATTTCAACTTTACTCCAATCTACTGACTGCAAACTTTATGGAAACATCCTCACTTAACTTCCCACATGATACTGAGTTCATTGAAACCATTTCCTGGACTCTGCTCAACAAGACAAAAAAGTTGTTATCTCACAGCATACAATGCATTTACATTGGAAGTGTATTCATTTCCATTTTACTCACAAGTGCTGACTGCAAACCTTATGGAAACATATCCACAGAACTTCTTTCATGATTCCAAATTGTATGAAACCTGCATCATTGGTCTGCACATCAAGATAACAAAGTTGATTTCTCAGTGCGTTGAATGCTTTGACATTAAAAGCAGTATACATTTCAACTTTACTCCAATACTGACTGCAAACTTTATGGAAACATCCTAACATAACTTCCCACATGATACTGAGTTCATTGAAACCTTTTCCATGAGTCTGCTCAACAAGATAAAAAAGGTGTTATCTCAGTGCATAGAAAGCATTTACATTGAAAGTGTATTCATTTCCATTTTACTCACAAGTACTGACTGCAAACCTTATGGAAACATATCCAGATAACTTCCCACATGATTCTGAGTTGTTTGAAACCTGCATCATTGCTGTGCACATCAAGATAAAAAAGTGGCTTTCTCAGCACGTTGAATGCTTTCACATTAAAAGCAGTATACATTTCAATTTTACTCCTACCTACTGACTTCAAACTTTATGGAAACATGATAACTTAACTTCCCACATGATACTGAGTTCATTGAAACCATTTCCTTGACTCTGCTCAACAAGACAAAATAGTTGCTATCTCAGAGCATACAGTGCATTTACATTGAAAGTGTATTCATTTCCATTTTACTCACAAGTACTGACTGCAAAACTTATGGAAACATATCCACATAACTTCCCACATGATTCTGAGTTGTTTGAAACCTGCATCATTGCTGTACACAGCAAGATAAAAAAGAGGATTTCTCAGGGCGTTGAATGCCTCTATATTAAAAGCAGTATACATTTCAATTTTTCTCCAACCTACTGATTTCAAACTTTATGGAAACATTCTCACTTAACTTCCCACATGATACTGAGTTCACTCAAACCTTTTCCATGATTCTGCTCAAGAAGATAAAAATGTTGTTCTCAGTGCATGCAATGTATGTACATTGAAAGTGTATTCATTTCCATTTTCCTCAGAAGTCCTAACTGCAAACCTTATGGAAAGATATCCCCAGAACTTCCTTCATGATTCTAAGTTGTATGAAACCTGCATTATTGCTCTGCACATCAAGATAAAAAAGTTGGTTTCTCAGAGCATACAATGCTTTTACATTGAAAGTGTATTCATTTCCATTTTACTCACAAGTACTGACTGCAAACCTTATGGAAACATATCCACATAACTTCCCACATGATTCTGAGTTGTTTGAAACCTGCATCATTGCTGTGCACATCAAGATAAAAAAAGTGGCTTTCACAGCACGTTGAATGCTTTCACATTAAAAGCAGTATACATTTCAATTTTACTCCTACCTACTGACTTCAAACTTTATGGAAACATCCTCACTTAACTTCCCACATGATACTGAGTTCATTGAAACCATTTCCTGGACTCTGCTAAACAAGGCAAAAAAGTTGTTATCTCAGAGCATTCAATGCATTTACATTGAAAGTGTATTCATTTCCATTTTACTCACAAGTACTGACTGCAAAACTTATGGAAACTTATCCACATAACAACCCACATGATTCTGAGTTGTTAGAAACCTGCAGCAGTGCTGTACACAGCAAGATAAAAAAGAGGATTTCTCAGTGCGTTGAATGCTTTGACATTAAAAGCAGTATACATTTCAATTTTACTCCAAACTACTGACTGCAAACTTTATGGAAACATCCAAACATAACTCCCCACATGATACTGACCTCATTGAAATCTTCTCCATGAGTCTGCTCAACAAGACAAAAAAGTTGTTATCTCAGAGCATACAATGCATTTGCATTGAAAGTGTATTCCTTTCCATTTTACTCACAAGTACTGACTGCAAACCTTATGGAAACATATCCACATAACTTCCCACATGATTCTGAGTTGTTTGAAACCTGCATCATTGCTGTGCACATCAAGATAAAAAAGTGGCTATCTCAGCACGTTGAATGCTTTCACATTAAAAGCAGTATACATTTCAATTTTACTCCTACCTACTGACTTCAAACTTTATGGAAACATGATAACTTAACTTCCCACATGATACTGAGTTCATTGAAACCATTTCCTTGACTCTGCTCAACAAGACAAAATAGTTGTTATCTCAGAACATACAATGCATTGACATTGAAAGTGTATTCATTTCCATTTTACTCACATGTACTGACTGCAAACCTTATGGAAACATATCCACATAACTTCCTTCATGATTCTAAGTTGTATGAAACCTGCATCATTGCTCTGCACATCAAGATAACAAAGTTGATTTCTCAGTGCGTTGAATGCTTTGACATTAAAAGCAGTATACATTTCAACTTTACTCCAATACTGACTGCAAACTTTATGGAAACATCCTAAAATAACTTCCCACATGATACTGACTTCATTGAAACCTTTTCCATGAGTCTCCTCAACAAGATAAAAAAGTTGTTATCTCAGTGCATAGAAAGCATTTACATTGAAAGTGTATTCATTTCCATTTTACTCACAAGTACTGATTGCAAACCTTATGGAAACATATCCACATAACTTCCCAGATGATTCTGAGTTGTTTGAAACCTGCATCATTGCTGTGCACATCAAGATAAAAAAGTGGCTTTCTCAGCACGTTGAATGCTTTCACATTAAAACCAGTATACATTTCAATTTTACACCTACCTACTGACTTCAAACTTTATGGAAACATGATAACTTAACTTCCCACATGATACTGAGTTCATTGAAACCATTTCCTTGACTCTGCTCAACAAGACAAAATAGTTGTTATCTCAGAGCATACAATGCATTTACATTGAAAGTGTATTCATTTCCATTTTACTCACAAGTACTGACTGCAAAACTTATGGAAACATATCCACATAACTTCCCACATGATTCCCAGTTGTTTGAAACCTGCATCATTGCTGTACACCGCAAGATAAAAAAGAGGACTTCTCAGAGCGTTGAATGCTTTCACATTAAAAGCAGTATACATTTCAATTTTACTCCAACCTACTGACTTCAAACTTTATGGAAACATCCTCACTTAACTTCCCACATGATACTGAGTTCATTCAAACCATTTCCTGGACTCTGCTCAACAAGACAATAAAGTTGTTATCTCAGTGCATACAATGTATTTACATTGAAAGTGTATTCATTTCCATTTTACTCAGAAGTACTTACTGCAAACCTTATGGAAACATATCCACAGAACTTCCTTCATGATTCTAAGTTGTATGAAACCTGCATTATTGCTCTGCACATCAAGATAAAAAAGTTGTTTTCTCAGAGCGTTGAATGCTTTGACATTTAAAGCAGTATACATTTCAACTTTACTCCAATCTACTGACTGCAAACTTTATGGAAACAACCTAACTTCACTTCCCACATGATACTGAGTTCATTGAAACCATTTCCATAGCTCTTCTCAACAAGACAAAAAAGTTGTTATCTCAGAGCATACAATGCATTTACATTGAAAGTGTATTCATTTCCATTTTACACACAAGTACTGACTGCAAACCTTATGGAAACATATCCACATAACTTACCACATGATTCTGAGTTGTTTGAAACCTGCATCATTGCTGTGCACATCAAGATAAAAAAGTGGCTTTCTCAGCACGTTGAATGCTTTCACATTAAAACCAGTGTACATTTCCATTTTACTCCTACCTACTGACTTCAAACTTTATGGAAACATGATAACTTAACTTCCCACATGATTCCCAGTTGTTTGAAACCTGAATCATTGCTGTACACAGCAAGATAAAAAAGAGGACTTCTCAGAGCGTTGATTGCTTTGACATTAAAAGCAGTATACATTTCAATTTTACTCCAACCTACTGACTTCAAACTTTATGGAAACATCCTCACTTAACTTCCCACATGATACTGAGTTCATTGAAACCATTTCCTGGACTCTGCTCAACAAGACAAAAAAGTTGTTATCTCAGTGCATACAATGCATTTACAATGAAAGTGTATTCATTTCCATTTTACTCACAAGTGCTGACTGCAAAACTTATGGAAACATATCCACATAACTTCCCACATGATTCTGTGTAGTTAGAAACCTACATCATTGCTGTACACAGCAAGATAAAAAAGAGGACTTCTCAGTGCGTTGAATGCTTTGACATTAAAAGCAGTATACATTTCAATTTTACTCCAACCTACTGACTTCAAACTTCATGGAAACATCCTCACTTAACTTCCCACATGATACTGAGTTCATTGAAACCATTTCCTGAACTCTGCTCAACAAGACAAAAAAGTTGTTATTTCAGAGCATACAATGCATTTATATTGAAAGTGTATTCATTTCCATTTTACTCACAAGTGCTGACTGCAAACCTTATGGAAACATATCCACATAACTTCCTTCATGATTCTGAGTTGTTAGAAACCTGCATCATTGCTGTACAAAGCAAGATAAAAAGAGGATTTCTCAGTGCGTTGAATGCTTTGACATTAAAAGCAGTACACATTTCAACTTTACTCCAATCTACTGACTGCAATCTTCATGGATACATCCTAACATAACTTCCCACATGATACTGACTTCATTGAAACCTTTTCCATGAGTCTGCTCAAGAAGAAAAAAAAGGTGTTATCTCAGTGCATAGAAAGCATTTACATTGAAAGTGTAATCATTTCCATTTTACTCACAAGTACTGACTGCAAACCTTATGGAAACATATCCACATAACTTACCACATGATTCTGAGTTGTTTGAAACCTGCATCATTGCTGTGCACATCAAGATAAAACAGTGGCTTTCTCAGCACGTTGAATGCTTTCACATTAAAACCAGTATACATTTCCATTTTACTCCTACCTACTGACTTCAAACTTTATGGAAACATGATAAATTAACTTCCCACATGATACTGAGTTCATTGAAACCATTTCCATAGCTCTTCTCAACAAGACAAAAAAGTTGTTATCTCAGAGCATACAATGCATTTACATTGAAAGTGTATTCATTTCCATTTTACTCACAAGTACTGACTGCAAACATTATGGAAACATATCCACATAACTTACCACATGATTCTGAGTTGTTAGAAACCTCCATCAGTGCTGTACACAGCAAGATAAAAAAGAGGATTTCTCAGTGCGTTGAATGCTTTGATATTAAAAGCAGTATACATTTCAATATTACTCCAAACTACTGACTGCAAACTTTATGGAAACATCCAAACATAACTTCCCACATGATACTGACTTCATTGAAACCTTCTCCATGAGTCTGCTCAACAAGACAAAAAAGTTGTTATTTCAGAGCATACAATGCATTTATATTGAAAGTGTATTCATTTCCATTTTACTCACAAGTGCTGACTGCAAACCTTATGGAAACATATCCACATAACTTCCTTCATGATTCTGAGTTGTTAGAAACCTGCATCATTGCTGTACACAGCAAGATAAAAAAGAGGGCTTCTCAGTGCGTTGAATGCTTTGACATTAAAAGCAGTATACATTTCAATTTTACTCCAACCTACTGACTTCAAACTTTATGGAAACATCCTAACTTAACTTCCCACATGATTCTGAGTTCATTCAAACCTTTTCCATGATTCTGCTCAACAAGATAAAAAAGTTATTATCTCAGTGCATAGAATACATTTACATTGAAAGTGTAATCATTTCCACTTTACTCACAAGTACTGACTACAAACCTGATGGAAACATATCCACATAACTTCCCACATGATTCTGAGTTGTTTGAAACCTGCATCATTGCTGTACACAGCAAGATAAAAAGAGGATTTCTCAGTGCGTTGAATGCTTTGACATTAAAAGCAGTACACATTTCAACTTTACTCCAATCTACTGACTGCAATCTTCATGGATACATCCTAACATAACTTCCCACATGATACTGACTTCATTGAAACCTTTTCCATGAGTCTGCTCAAGAAGAAAAAAAAGGTGTTATCTCAGTGCATAGAAAGCATTTACATTGAAAGTGTAATCATTTCCATTTTACTCACAAGTACTGACTGCAAACCTTATGGAAACATATCCACATAACTTACCACATGATTCTGAGTTGTTTGAAACCTGCATCATTGCTGTGCACATCAAGATAAAAAAGTGGCTTTCTCAGCACGTTGAATGCTTTCACATTAAAACCAGTATACATTTCCATTTTACTCCTACCTACTGACTTCAAACTTTATGGAAACATGATAAATTAACTTCCCACATGATACTGAGTTCATTGAAACCATTTCCTGGACTCTGCTCAACAAGACAAAAAAGTTGTTATCTCAGAGCATACAATGCATTTACTTTGAAAGTGTATTCATTTCCATTTTACTCACAAGTACTGACTGCAAAACTTATGGAAACATATCCACATAACTACCTACATGATTCTGAGTTGTTAGAAACCTGCATCAGTGCTGTACACAGCAAGATAAAAAAGAGGATTTCTCAGTGCGTTGAATGGTTTGACATTAAAAGCAGTATACATTTCAATTTTACTCCAAACGACTGACTGCAAACTTTATGGAAAGATCCAAACATAACTTCCCACATGATACTGACTTCATTGAAACCTTCTCCATGAGTCTGCTCAACAAGACAAAAAAGTTGTTATCTCAGAGCATTGAATGCATTTGCATTGAAAGAGTATTCATTTCCATTTTACTCACAAGTACTGACTGCAAACCTTATGGAAACATATCCACATAACTTCCTTCATGATTCTAAGTTGTATGAAACCTGCATCATTGCTCTACACATCAAGATAACAAAGTTGATTTCTCACTGCGTTGAATGCTATGACATTAAAAGCAGTATACATTTCAACTTTACTCCAATACTGACTGCAAACTTTATGGAAACATCCTAAAATAACTTCCCAGATGATACTGACTTCATAGAAACCTTTTCCATGAGTCTGCTCAACAAGATAAAAAAGTTGTTATCTCAGTGCATAGAAAGCATTTACATTGAAAGTGTATTCATTTCCATTTTACTCACAAGTACTGATTGCAAACCTTATGGAAACATATCCACATAACTTCCCAGATGATTCTGAGTTGTTTGAAACCTGCATCATTGCTGTGCACATCAAGATAAAAAAGTGGCTTTCTCAGCACGTTGAATGCTTTCACATTAAAAGGAGTATACATTTCAATTTTACTCCTACCTACTGACTTCAAACTTTATGGAAACATGATAACTTAACTTCCCACATGATACTGAGTTCATTGAAAATATTTCCTTGACTCTGCTCAACAAGACAAAATAGTTGTTATCTCAGAGCATACAATGCATTTACATTGAAAGTGTATTCATTTCCATTTTACTCACAAGTACTGACTGCAAAACTTATGGAAACATATCCACATAACTTCCCACATGATTCCCAGTTGTTTGAAACCTGCATCATTGCTGTACACAGCAAGATAAAAAAGAGGACTTCTCAGAGCGTTGAATGCTTTCACATTAAAAGCAGTATACATTTCAATTTTACTCCAACCTACTGACTTCAAACTTTATGGAAACATCCTCACTTAACTTCCCACATGATACTGAGTTCATTGAAACCATTTCCTGGACTCTGCTCAACAAGACAATAAAGTTGTTATCTCAGTGCATACAATGTATTTACATTGAAAGTGTATTCAATTCCATTTTACTCAGAAGTACTTACTGCAAACCTTATGGAAACATATCCACAGAACTTCCTTCATGATTCTAAGTTGTATGAAACCTGCATTATTGCTCTGCACATCAAGATAAAAAAGTTGTTTTCTCAGAGCGTTGAATGCTTTGACATTTAAAGCAGTATACATTTCAACTTTACTCCAATCTACTGACTGCAAACTTTATGGAAACATGATAACTTAACTTCCCACATGATACTGAGTTCATTGAAACCATTTCCTGGACTGTGCTCAACAAGACAAAAAAGTTGTTATCTCAGAGCATACAATGCATTTACATTGAAAGTGTATTCATTTCCATTTTACTCACAAGTACTGACTGCAAAACTTATGGAAACATATCCACATAACTACCCACATGATTCTGAGTTGTTAGAAACCTCCATCAGTGCTGTACACAGCAAGATAAAAAAGAGGATTTCGCAGTGCGTTGAATGCTTTGATATTAAAAGCAGTATACATTTCAATATTACTCCAAACTACTGACTGCAAACTTTATGGAAACATCCAAACATAACTTCCCACATGATACTGACTTCATTGAAACCTTCTCCATGAGTCTGCTCAATAAGACAAAAAAGTTGATATTTCAGAGCATACAATGCATTTATATTGAAAGTGTATTCATTTCCATTTTACTCACAAGTGCTGACTGCAAACCTTATGGAAACATATCCACAGAACTTCCTTCATGATTCTGAGTTGTTAGAAACCTGCATCATTGCTGTACACAGCAAGATAAAAAAAAGGGCTTCTCAGTGCGTTGAATGCTCTGACATTAAAAGCAGTATACATTTCAATTTTACTCCAACCTACTGACTTCAAACTTTATAGAAACATCCTCACTTAACTTCCCACATGATACTGAGTTCATTCAAACCTTTTCCATGATTCTGCTCAACAAGATAAAAATGTTATTATCTCAGTGCATAGAATACATTTACATTGAAAGTGTAATCATTTCCACTTTACTCACAAGTACTGACTACAAACCTGATGGAAACATATCGACATAACTTCCCACATGATTCTGAGTTGTTTGAAACCTGCATCATTGCTGTACACAGCAAGATAAAAAGAGGATTTCTCAGTGTGTTGAATGCTTTGACATTTAAAGCAGTATACATTTCAACTTTACTCCAATCTACTGACTGCAAACTTTATGGAAACAACCTAACTTCACTTCCCACATGATACTGAGTTCATTGAAACCATTTCCATAGCTCTTCTCAACAAGACAAAAAAGTTGTTATCTCAGAGCATACAATGCATTTACATTGAAAGTGTATTCATTTCCATTTTACTCACAAGTACTGACTGCAAACCTTATGGAAACATATCCACATAACTTACCACATGATTCTGAGTTGTTTGAAACCTGCATCATTGCTGTGCACATCAAGATAAAAAAGTGGCTTTCTCAGCACGTTGAATGCTTTCACATTAAAACCAGTGTACATTTCCATTTTACTCCTACCTACTGACTTCAAACTTTATGGAAACATGATAACTTAACTTCCCACATGATTCCCAGTTGTTTGAAACCTGAATCATTGCTGTACACAGCAAGATAAAAAAGAGGACTTCTCAGAGCGTTGATTGCTTTGACATTAAAAGCAGTATACATTTCAATTTTAGTCCAACCTACTGACTTCAAACTTTATGGAAACATCCTCACTTAACTTCCCACATGATACTGAGTTCATTGAAACCATTTCCTGGACTCTGCTCAACAAGACAAAAAAGTTGTTATCTCAGTGCATACAATGCATATACATTGAAAGTGTATTCATTTCCATTTTACTCACAAGTGCTGACTGCAAAACTTATGGAAACATATCCACATAACTTCCCACATGATTCTGTGTAGTTAGAAACCTACATCATTGCTGTACACAGCAAGATAAAAAAGAGGACTTCTCAGTGCGTTGAATGCTTTGACATTAAAAGCAGTATACATTTCAATTTTACTCCAACCTACTGACTTCAAACTTTATGGAAACATCCTCACTTAACTTCCCACATGATACTGAGTTCATTGAAACCATTTCCTGAACTCTGCTCAACAAGACAAAAAAGTTGTTATTTCAGAGCATACAATGCATTTATATTGAAAGTGCATTCATTTCCATTTTACTCACAAGTGCTGACTGCAAACCTTATGGAAACATATCCACATAACTTCCTTCATGATTCTGAGTTGTTAGAAACCTGCATCATTGCTGTACAAAGCAAGATAAAAAGAGGATTTCTCAGTGCGTTGAATGCTTTGACATTAAAAGCAGTACACATTTCAACTTTACTCCAATCTACTGACTGCAATCTTCATGGATACATCCTAACATAACTTCCCACATGATACTGACTTCATTGAAACCTTTTCCATGAGTCTGCTCAAGAAGAAAAAAAAGGTGTTATCTCAGTGCATAGAAAGCATTTACATTGAAAGTGTAATCATTTCCATTTTACTCACAAGTACTGACTGCAAACCTTATGGAAACATATCCACATAACTTACCACATGATTCTGAGTTGTTTGAAACCTGCATCATTGCTGTGCACATCAAGATAAAAAAGTGGCTTTCTCAGCACGTTGAATGCTTTCACATTAAAACCAGTATACATTTCCATTTTACTCCTACCTACTGACTTCAAACTTTATGGAAACATGATAAATTAACTTCCCACATGATACTGAGTTCATTGAAACCATTTCCATAGCTCTTCTCAACAAGACAAAAAAGTTGTTATCTCAGAGCATACAATGCATTTACATTGAAAGTGTATTCATTTCCATTTTACTCACAAGTACTGACTGCAAACATTATGGAAACATATCCAGATAACTTACCACATGATTCTGAGTTGTTAGAAACCTCCATCAGTGCTGTACACAGCAAGATAAAAAAGAGGATTTCTCAGTGCGTTGAATGCTTTGATATTAAAAGCAGTATACATTTCAATATTACTCCAAACTACTGACTGCAAACTTTATGGAAACATCCAAACATAACTTCCCACATGATACTGACTTCATTGAAACCTTCTCCATGAGTCTGCTCAACAAGACAAAAAAGTTGTTATTTCAGAGCATACAATGCATTTATATTGAAAGTGTATTCATTTCCATTTTACTCACAAGTGCTGACTGCAAACCTTATGGAAACATATCCACATAACTTCCTTCATGATTCTGAGTTGTTAGAAACCTGCATCATTGCTGTACACAGCAAGATAAAAAAGAGGGCTACTCAGTGCGTTGAATGCTTTGACATTAAAAGCAGTATACATTTCAATTTTACTCCAACCTACTGACTTCAAACTTTATGGAAACATCCTAACTTAACTTCCCACATGATTCTGAAGTTCATTCAAACCTTTTCCATGATTCTGCTCAACAAGATAAAAAAGTTATTATCTCAGTGCATAGAATACATTTACATTGAAAGTGTAATCATTTCCACTTTACTCACAAGTACTGACTACAAACCTGATGGAAACATATCCACATAACTTCCCACATGATTCTGAGTTGTTTGAAACCTGCATCATTGCTGTACACAGCAAGATAAAAAGAGGATTTCTCAGTGCGTTGAATGCTTTGACATTAAAAGCAGTACACATTTCAACTTTACTCCAATCTACTGACTGCAATCTTCATGGATACATCCTAACATAACTTCCCACATGATACTGACTTCATTGAAACCTTTTCCATGAGTCTGCTCAAGAAGAAAAAAAGGTGTTATCTCAGTGCATAGAAAGCATTTACATTGAAAGTGTAATCATTTCCATTTTACTCACAAGTACTGACTGCAAACCTTATGGAAACATATCCACATAACTTACCACATGATTCTGAGTTGTTTGAAACCTGCATCATTGCTGTGCACATCAAGATAAAAAAGTGGCTTTCTCAGCACGTTGAATGCTTTCAGATTAAAACCAGTATACATTTCCATTTTACTCCTACCTACTGACTTCAAACTTTATGGAAACATGATAAATTAACTTCCCACATGATACTGAGTTCATTGAAACCATTTCCTGGACTCTGCTCAACAAGACAAAAAAGTTGTTATCTCAGAGTATACAATGCATTTACATTGAAAGTGTATTCATTTCCATTTTACTCACAAGTACTGACTGCAAAACTTATGGAAACATATCCACATAACTACCTACATGATTCTGAGTTGTTAGAAACCTGCATCAGTGCTGTACACAGCAAGATAAAAAAGAGGATTTCTCAGTGCGTTGAATGGTTTGACATTAAAAGCAGTATACATTTCAATTTTACTCCAAACGACTGACTGCAAACTTTATGGAAAGATCCAAACATAACTTCCCACATGATACTGACTTCATTGAAACCTTCTCCATGAGTCTGCTCAACAAGACAAAAAAGTTGTTATCTCAGAGCATAGAATGCATTTGCATTGAAAGAGTATTCATTTCCATTTTACTCACAAGTACTGACTGCAAACCTTATGGAAACATATCCACATAACTTCCTTCATGATTCTGAGTTGTTAGAAACCTGCATCATTGCTGTACACAGCAAGATAAAAAAGAGGGCTTCTCAGTGCGTTGAATGCTTTGACATTAAAAGCAGTATACATTTCAATTTTACTCCAACCTACTGACTTCAAACTTTATGGAAACATCCTAACTTAACTTCCCACATGATTCTGAGTTCATTCAAACCTTTTCCATGATTCTGCTCAACAAGATAAAAAAGTTATTATCTCAGTGCATAGAATACATTTACATTGAAAGTGTAATCATTTCCACTTTACTCACAAGTACTGACTACAAACCTGATGGAAACATATCCACATAACTTCCCACATGATTCTGAGTTGTTTGAAACCTGCATCATTGCTGTACACAGCAAGATAAAAAGAGGATTTCTCAGTGCGTTGAATGCTTTGACATTAAAAGCAGTACACATTTCAACTTTACTCCAATCTACTGACTGCAATCTTCATGGATACATCCTAACATACCTTCCCACATGATACTGACTTCATTGAAACCTTTTCCATGAGTCTGCTCAAGAAGAAAAAAAAGGTGTTATCTCAGTGCATAGAAAGCATTTACATTGAAAGTGTAATCATTTCCATTTTACTCACAAGTACTGACTGCAAACCTTATGGAAACATATCCACATAACTTACCACATGATTCTGAGTTGTTTGAAACCTGCATCATTGCTGTGCACATCAAGATAAAAAAGTGGCTTTCTCAGCACGTTGAATGCTTTCACATTAAAACCAGTATACATTTCCATTTTACTCCTACCTACTGACTTCAAACTTTATGGAAACATGATAAATTAACTTCCCACATGATACTGAGTTCATTGAAACCATTTCCTGGACTCTGCTCAACAAGACAAAAAAGTTGTTATCTCAGAGCATACAATGCATTTACATTGAAAGTGTATTCATTTCCATTTTACTCACAAGTACTGACTGCAAAACTTATGGAAACATATCCACATAACTACCTACATGATTCTGAGTTGTTAGAAACCTGCATCAGTGCTGTACACAGCAAGATAAAAAAGAGGATTTCTCAGTGCGTTGAATGGTTTGACATTAAAAGCAGTATACATTTCAATTTTACTCCAAACGACTGACTGCAAACTTTATGGAAAGATCCAAACATAACTTCCCACATGATACTGACTTCATTGAAACCTTCTCCATGAGTCTGCTCAACAAGACAAAAAAGTTGTTATCTCAGAGCATTGAATGCATTTGCATTGAAAGAGTATTCATTTCCATTTTACTCACAAGTACTGACTGCAAACCTTATGGAAACATATCCACATAACTTCCTTCATGATTCTAAGTTGTATGAAACCTGCATCATTGCTCTACACATCAAGATAACAAAGTTGATTTCTCACTGCGTTGAATGCTATGACATTAAAAGCAGTATACATTTCAACTTTACTCCAATACTGACTGCAAACTTTATGGAAACATCCTAAAATAACTTCCCAGATGATACTGACTTCATTGAAACCTTTTCCATGAGTCTGCTCAACAAGATAAAAAAGTTGTTATCTCAGTGCATAGAAAGCATTTACATTGAAAGTGTATTCATTTCCATTTTACTCACAAGTACTGATTGCAAACCTTATGGAAACATATCCACATAACTTCCCAGATGATTCTGAGTTGTTTGAAACCTGCATCATTGCTGTGCACATCAAGATAAAAAAGTGGCTTTCTCAGCACGTTGAATGCTTTCACATTAAAAGGAGTATACATTTCAATTTTACTCCTACCTACTGACTTCAAACTTTATGGAAACATGATAACTTAACTTCCCACATGATACTGAGTTCATTGAAAATATTTCCTTGACTCTGCTCAACAAGACAAAATAGTTGTTATCTCAGAGCATACAATGCATTTACATTGAAAGTGTATTCATTTCCATTTTACTCACAAGTACTGACTGCAAAACTTATGGAAACATATCCACATAACTTCCCACATGATTCCCAGTTGTTTGAAACCTGCATCATTGCTGTACACAGCAAGATAAAAAAGAGGACTTCTCAGAGCGTTGAATGCTTTCACATTAAAAGCAGTATACATTTCAATTTTACTCCAACCTACTGACTTCAAACTTTATGGAAACATCCTCACTTAACTTCCCACATGATACTGAGTTCATTGAAACCATTTCCTGGACTCTGCTCAACAAGACAATAAAGTTGTTATCTCAGTGCATACAATGTATTTACATTGAAAGTGTATTCAATTCCATTTTACTCAGAAGTACTTACTGCAAACCTTATGGAAACATATCCACAGAACTTCCTTCATGATTCTAAGTTGTATGAAACCTGCATTATTGCTCTGCACATCAAGATAAAAAAGTTGTTTTCTCAGAGCGTTGAATGCTTTGACATTTAAAGCAGTATACATTTCAACTTTACTCCAATCTACTGACTGCAAACTTTATGGAAACATGATAACTTAACTTCCCACATGATACTGAGTTCATTGAAACCATTTCCTGGACTGTGCTCAACAAGACAAAAAAGTTGTTATCTCAGAGCATACAATGCATTTACATTGAAAGTGTATTCATTTCCATTTTACTCACAAGTACTGACTGCAAAACTTATGGAAACATATCCACATAACTACCCACATGATTCTGAGTTGTTAGAAACCTCCATCAGTGCTGTACACAGCAAGATAAAAAAGAGGATTTCTCAGTGCGTTGAATGCTTTGATATTAAAAGCAGTATACATTTCAATATTACTCCAAACTACTGACTGCAAACTTTATGGAAACATCCAAACATAACTTCCCACATGATACTGACTTCATTGAAACCTTCTCCATGAGTCTGCTCAACAAGACAAAAAAGTTGATATTTCAGAGCATACAATGCATTTATATTGAAAGTGTATTCATTTCCATTTTACTCACAAGTGCTGACTGCAAACCTTATGGAAACATATCCACAGAACTTCCTTCATGATTCTGAGTTGTTAGAAACCTGCATCATTGCTGTACACAGCAAGATAAAAAAAAGGGCTTCTCAGTGCGTTGAATGCTCTGACATTAAAAGCAGTATACATTTCAATTTTACTCCAACCTACTGACTTCAAACTTTATAGAAACATCCTCACTTAACTTCCCACATGATACTGAGTTCATTCAAACCTTTTCCATGATTCTGCTCAACAAGATAAAAATGTTATTATCTCAGTGCATAGAATACATTTACATTGAAAGTGTAATCATTTCCACTTTACTCACAAGTACTGACTACAAACCTGATGGAAACATATCGACATAACTTCCCACATGATTCTGAGTTGTTTGAAACCTGCATCATTGCTGTACACAGCAAGATAAAAAGAGGATTTCTCAGTGTGTTGAATGCTTTGACATTTAAAGCAGTATACATTTCAACTTTACTCCAATCTACTGACTGCAAACTTTATGGAAACAACCTAACTTCACTTCCCACATGATACTGAGTTCATTGAAACCATTTCCATAGCTCTTCTCAACAAGACAAAAAAGTTGTTATCTCAGAGCATACAATGCATTTACATTGAAAGTGTATTCATTTCCATTTTACTCACAAGTACTGACTGCAAACCTTATGGAAACATATCCACATAACTTACCACATGATTCTGAGTTGTTTGAAACCTGCATCATTGCTGTGCACATCAAGATAAAAAAGTGGCTTTCTCAGCACGTTGAATGCTTTCACATTAAAACCAGTGTACATTTCCATTTTACTCCTACCTACTGACTTCAAACTTTATGGAAACATGATAACTTAACTTCCCACATGATTCCCAGTTGTTTGAAACCTGAATCATTGCTGTACACAGCAAGATAAAAAAGAGGACTTCTCAGAGCGTTGATTGCTTTGACATTAAAAGCAGTATACATTTCAATTTTACTCCAACCTACTGACTTCAAACTTTATGGAAACATCCTCACTTAACTTCCCACATGATACTGAGTTCATTGAAACCATTTCCTGGACTCTGCTCAACAAGACAAAAAAGTTGTTATCTCAGTGCATACAATGCATATACATTGAAAGTGTATTCATTTCCATTTTACTCACAAGTGCTGACTGCAAAACTTATGGAAACATATCCACATAACTTCCCACATGATTCTGTGTAGTTAGAAACCTACATCATTGCTGTACACAGCAAGATAAAAAAGAGGACTTCTCAGTGCGTTGAATGCTTTGACATTAAAAGCAGTATACATTTCAATTTTACTCCAACCTACTGACTTCAAACTTTATGGAAACATCCTCACTTAACTTCCCACATGATACTGAGTTCATTGAAACCATTTCCTGAACTCTGCTCAACAAGACAAAAAAGTTGTTATTTCAGAGCATACAATGCATTTATATTGAAAGTGTATTCATTTCCATTTTACTCACAAGTGCTGACTGCAAACCTTATGGAAACATATCCACATAACTTCCTTCATGATTCTGAGTTGTTAGAAACCTGCATCATTGCTGTACAAAGCAAGATAAAAAGAGGATTTCT
Organism: Mobula birostris; assembly: GCF_030028105.1. Classification (NCBI taxonomy): domain Eukaryota; kingdom Metazoa; phylum Chordata; class Chondrichthyes; order Myliobatiformes; family Myliobatidae; genus Mobula; species Mobula birostris. The sequence continues at coordinate 126,769 of NW_027274090.1, forward strand.
CAGTGCGTTGAATGCTTTGACATTAAAAGCAGTACACATTTCAACTTTACTCCAATCTACTGACTGCAATCTTCATGGATACATCCTAACATAACTTCCCACATGATACTGACTTCATTGAAACCTTTTCCATGAGTCTGCTCAAGAAGAAAAAAAAGGTGTTATCTCAGTGCATAGAAAGCATTTACATTGAAAGTGTAATCATTTCCATTTTACTCACAAGTACTGACTGCAAACCTTATGGAAACATATCCACATAACTTACCACATGATTCTGAGTTGTTTGAAACCTGCATCATTGCTGTGCACATCAAGATAAAAAAGTGGCTTTCTCAGCACGTTGAATGCTTTCACATTAAAACCAGTATACATTTCCATTTTACTCCTACCTACTGACTTCAAACTTTATGGAAACATGATAAATTAACTTCCCACATGATACTGAGTTCATTGAAACCATTTCCATAGCTCTTCTCAACAAGACAAAAAAGTTGTTATCTCAGAGCATACAATGCATTTACATTGAAAGTGTATTCATTTCCATTTTACTCACAAGTACTGACTGCAAACATTATGGAAACATATCCAGATAACTTACCACATGATTCTGAGTTGTTAGAAACCTCCATCAGTGCTGTACACAGCAAGATAAAAAAGAGGATTTCTCAGTGCGTTGAATGCTTTGATATTAAAAGCAGTATACATTTCAATATTACTCCAAACTACTGACTGCAAACTTTATGGAAACATCCAAACATAACTTCCCACATGATACTGACTTCATTGAAACCTTCTCCATGAGTCTGCTCAACAAGACAAAAAAGTTGTTATTTCAGAGCATACAATGCATTTATATTGAAAGTGTATTCATTTCCATTTTACTCACAAGTGCTGACTGCAAACCTTATGGAAACATATCCACATAACTTCCTTCATGATTCTGAGTTGTTAGAAACCTGCATCATTGCTGTACACAGCAAGATAAAAAAGAGGGCTACTCAGTGCGTTGAATGCTTTGACATTAAAAGCAGTATACATTTCAATTTTACTCCAACCTACTGACTTCAAACTTTATGGAAACATCCTAACTTAACTTCCCACATGATTCTGAGTTCATTCAAACCTTTTCCATGATTCTGCTCAACAAGATAAAAAAGTTATTATCTCAGTGCATAGAATACATTTACATTGAAAGTGTAATCATTTCCACTTTACTCACAAGTACTGACTACAAACCTGATGGAAACATATCGACATAACTTCCCACATGATTCTGAGTTGTTTGAAACCTGCATCATTGCTGTACACAGCAAGATAAAAAGAGGATTTCTCAGTGCGTTGAATGCTTTGACATTAAAAGCAGTACACATTTCAACTTTACTCCAATCTACTGACTGCAATCTTCATGGATACATCCTAACATAACTTCCCACATGATACTGACTTCATTGAAACCTTTTCCATGAGTCTGCTCAAGAAGAAAAAAAAGGTGTTATCTCAGTGCATAGAAAGCATTTACATTGAAAGTGTAATCATTTCCATTTTACTCACAAGTACTGACTGCAAACCTTATGGAAACATATCCACATAACTTACCACATGATTCTGAGTTGTTTGAAACCTGCATCATTGCTGTGCACATCAAGATAAAAAAGTGGCTTTCTCAGCACGTTGAATGCTTTCAGATTAAAACCAGTATACATTTCCATTTTACTCCTACCTACTGACTTCAAACTTTATGGAAACATGATAAATTAACTTCCCACATGATACTGAGTTCATTGAAACCATTTCCTGGACTCTGCTCAACAAGACAAAAAAGTTGTTATCTCAGAGTATACAATGCATTTACATTGAAAGTGTATTCATTTCCATTTTACTCACAAGTACTGACTGCAAAACTTATGGAAACATATCCACATAACTACCTACATGATTCTGAGTTGTTAGAAACCTGCATCAGTGCTGTACACAGCAAGATAAAAAAGAGGATTTCTCAGTGCGTTGAATGGTTTGACATTAAAAGCAGTATACATTTCAATTTTACTCCAAACGACTGACTGCAAACTTTATGGAAAGATCCAAACATAACTTCCCACATGATACTGACTTCATTGAAACCTTCTCCATGAGTCTGCTCAACAAGACAAAAAAGTTGTTATCTCAGAGCATAGAATGCATTTGCATTGAAAGAGTATTCATTTCCATTTTACTCACAAGTACTGACTGCAAACCTTATGGAAACATATCCACATAACTTCCTTCATGATTCTAAGTTGTATGAAACCTGCATCATTGCTCTACACATCAAGATAACAAAGTTGATTTCTCACTGCGTTGAATGCTATGACATTAAAAGCAGTATACATTTCAACTTTACTCCAATACTGACTGCAAACTTTATGGAAACATCCTAAAATAACTTCCCACATGATACTGTCTTCATTGAAACCTTTTCCATGAGTCTGCTCAACAAGATAAAAAAGTTGTTATCTCAGTGCATAGAAAGCATTTACATTGAAAGTGTATTCATTTCCATTTTACTCACAAGTACTGATTGCAAACCTTATGGAAACATATCCACATAACTTCCCAGATGATTCTGAGTTGTTTGAAACCTGCATCATTGCTGTGCACATCAAGATAAAAAAGTGGCTTTCTCAGCACGTTGAATGCTTTCACATTAAAAGGAGTATACATTTCAATTTTACTCCTACCTACTGACTTCAAACTTTATGGAAACATGATAACTTAACTTCCCACATGATACTGAGTTCATTGAAAATATTTCCTTGACTCTGCTCAACAAGACAAAATAGTTGTTATCTCAGAGCATACAATGCATTTACATTGAAAGTGTATTCATTTCCATTTTACTCACAAGTACTGACTGCAAAACTTATGGAAACATATCCACATAACTTCCCACATGATTCCCAGTTGTTTGAAACCTGCATCATTGCTGTACACAGCAAGATAAAAAAGAGGACTTCTCAGAGCGTTGAATGCTTTCACATTAAAAGCAGTATACATTTCAATTTTACTCCAACCTACTGACTTCAAACTTTATGGAAACATCCTCACTTAACTTCCCACATGATACTGAGTTCATTGAAACCATTTCCTGGACTCTGCTCAACAAGACAATAAAGTTGTTATCTCAGTGCATACAATGTATTTACATTGAAAGTGTATTCAATTCCATTTTACTCAGAAGTACTTACTGCAAACCTTATGGAAACATATCCACAGAACTTCCTTCATGATTCTAAGTTGTATGAAACCTGCATTATTGCTCTGCACATCAAGATAAAAAAGTTGTTTTCTCAGAGCGTTGAATGCTTTGACATTTAAAGCAGTATACATTTCAACTTTACTCCAATCTACTGACTGCAAACTTTATGGAAACATGATAACTTAACTTCCCACATGATACTGAGTTCATTGAAACCATTTCCTGGACTGTGCTCAACAAGACAAAAAAGTTGTTATCTCAGAGCATACAATGCATTTACATTGAAAGTGTATTCATTTCCATTTTACTCACAAGTACTGACTGCAAAACTTATGGAAACATATCCACATAACTACCCACATGATTCTGAGTTGTTAGAAACCTCCATCAGTGCTGTACACAGCAAGATAAAAAAGAGGATTTCTCAGTGCGTTTAATGCTTTGATATTAAAAGCAGTATACATTTCAATATTACTCCAAACTACTGACTGCAAACTTTATGGAAACATCCAAACATAACTTCCCACATGATACTGACTTCATTGAAACCTTCTCCATGAGTCTGCTCAATAAGACAAAAAAGTTGTTCTTTCAGAGCATACAATGCATTTATATTGAAAGTGTATTCATTTCCATTTTACTCACAAGTGCTGACTGCAAACCTTATGGAAACATATCCACAGAACTTCCTTCATGATTCTGAGTTGTTAGAAACCTGCATCATTGCTGTACACAGCAAGATAAAAAAAAGGGCTTCTCAGTGCGTTGAATGCTCTGACATTAAAAGCAGTATACATTTCAATTTTACTCCAACCTACTGACTTCAAACTTTATAGAAACATCCTCACTTAACTTCCCACATGATACTGAGTTCATTCAAACCTTTTCCATGATTCTGCTCAACAAGATAAAAATGTTATTATCTCAGTGCATAGAATACATTTACATTGAAAGTGTAATCATTTCCACTTTACTCACAAGTACTGACTACAAACCTGATGGAAACATATCGACATAACTTCCCACATGATTCTGAGTTGTTTGAAACCTGCATCATTGCTGTACACAGCAAGATAAAAAGAGGATTTCTCAGTGTGTTGAATGCTTTGACATTAAAAGCAGTACACATTTCAACTTTACTCCAATCTGCTGACTGCAAACTTCATGGATACATCCTAACATAACTTCCCACATGATACTGACTTCATTGAAACCTTTTCCATGAGTCTGCTCAAGAAGAAAAAAAAGGTGTTATCTCAGTGCATAGAAAGCATTTACATTGAAAGTGTAATCATTTCCATTTTACTCACAAGTACTGACTGCAAACCTTATGGAAACATATCCACATAACTTCCTTCATGATTCTGAGTTGTATGAAACCTGCATCATTGCTCTGCACATCAAGATAACAAAGTTGATTTCTCAGTACGTTGAATGCTTTGACATTAAAAGCAGCACACATTTCAACTTTACTCCAATCTACTGACTGCAAACTTTATGGATACATCCTAACATAACTTCCCACATGATACTGACTTCATTGAAACCTTTTCCATGAGTCTGCTCAACAAGAAAAAAAAGGTGTTACCTCAGTGCATAGAAAGCATTTACATTGAAAGTGTAATCATTTCCATTTTACTCACAAGTACTGACTGCAAACCTGATGGAAACATATCCACATAACTTCCCACATGATACTGAGTTCATTCAAACATTTTCCATGATTCTGCTCAACAAGATAAAAATGTTGTTCTCAGTGCATGCAATGCATGTACATTGAAAGTGTATTCATTTCCATTTTCCTCAGAAGTACTAACTGCAAACCTTATGGAAACATATCCACAGAACTTCCTTCATGATTCTAAGTTGTATGAAACCTGCATTATTGCTCTGCACATCAAGAAAAAGAAGTTGGTTTCTCAGAGCGTTGAATGCTTTGACATTTAAAGCAGTATACATTTCAACTTTACTCCAATCTACTGACTGCAAACTTTATGGAAACATGATAACTTAACTTCCCACATGATACTGAGTTTATTGAAACCATTTCCTTGACTCTGCTCAACAAGACAAAATAGTTGTTATCTCAGAGCATAGAATGCATTTACATTGAAAGTGTATTCATTTCCATTTTACTCACAAGTACTGACTGCAAAACTTATGGAAACATATCCACATAACTTCCCACAAGATTCTGAGTTGTTAGAAACCTGCATCATTGCTGTACACAGCAAGATAAAAAAGAGGACTTCTCGGTGCGTTGAATGTTTTGATATGAAAAGCAGTATACATTTCAATTTTACTCCAACCTACTGACTTCAAACTTTATGGAAACATCCTCACTTAACTTCCCACATGATACTGAGTTCATTGAAACCTTCTCCATGAGTCTGCTCAACAAGACAAAAAAGTTGTTATCTCAGAGCATACAATGCATTTGCATTGAAAGTGTATTCATTTCCATTTTACTCACAAGTACTGACTGCAAACCTTATGGAAACATATCCACATAACTTCACACATGATTCCCAGTTGTTTGAAACCTGCATCATTGCTGTACACAGCAAGATAAAAAAGAGGACTTCTCAGTGCGTTGAATGCTTTGACATTAAAAGCAGTGTACATTTCAATTTTACTCCAACCTACTGACTTCAAACTTTATGGAAACATCCTCACTTAACTTCCCACATGATACTGAGTAAAATGAAACCATTTCCTGGACCCTGTTCAACAAGACAAAAAAGTTGTTATCTCAGAGCATACAATGCATTTACATTGAAAGTGTATTCATTTCCATTTTATTCACAAGTGCTGACTGCAAACCTTATGGAAACATATCCACATAACTTCCTTCATGATTCTAAGTTGTATGAAACCTGCATCATTGCTCTGCACATCAAGATAAAAAAGTTGATTTCTCAGTGCGTTGAATGCTTTGACATTAAAAGCAGTATATATTTCAACTTTACTCCAATCTAGTGACTGCAAACTTTATGGAAACATCCTAACTTAACTTCCCACATGATTCTGAGTTCATTCAAACCTTTTCCATGATTCTCCTCAACAAGATAAAAAAGTTGTTATCTCAGAGCATAGAATGCATTTACATTGAAAGTGTAATCATTTCCATTTTACTCACAAGTACTGACTGCAAACCTGATGGAAACATATCCACATAACTTCCTTCATGATTCTGAGTTGTTTGAAACCTGCATCATTGCTGTACACAGCAGGATAAAAAAGAGGATTTCTCAGTGCGTTGAATGGTTTGACATTAAAAGCAGTATACATTTCAATTTTACTCCAATCTACTGACTGCAAACTTTATGGAAACATCCTCACTTAACTTCCCACATGATACTGAGTTCATTGAAACCATTTCCTGGACTCTGCTCAACAAGACAAAAAAGTTGTTATCTCAGAGCATACAATGCATTTACATTGGAAGTGTATTCATCTCCATTTTACTCACAAGTGCTGACTGCAAACCTTATGGAAACATATCCACAGAACTTCTTTCATGATTCCAAGTTGTATGAAACCTGCATCATTGCTCTGCACATCAAGATAACAAAGTTGATTTCTCAGTGCGTTGAATGCTTTGACATTAAAAGCAGTATACATTTCAACTTTACTCCAATACTGACTGCAAACTTTATGGAAACATCCTAACATAACTTCCCACATGATACTGAGTTCATTGAAACCTTTTCCATGAGTCTGCTCAACAAGATAAAAAAGGTGTTATCTCAGTGCATAGAAAGCATTTACATTGAAAGTGTATTCATTTCCATTTTACTCACAAGTACTGACTGCAAACCTTATGGAAACATATCCAGATAACTTCCCACATGATTCTGAGTTGTTTGAAACCTGCATCATTGCTGTGCACATCAAGATAAAAAAGTGGCTTTCTCAGCACGTTGAATGCTTTCACATTAAAAGCAGTATACATTTCAATTTTACTCCTACCTACTGACTTCAAACTTTATGGAAACATGATAACTTAACTTCCCACATGATACTGAGTTCATTGAAACCATTTCCTTGACTCTGCTCAACAAGACAAAATAGTTGCTATCTCAGAGCATACAGTGCATTTACATTGAAAGTGTATTCATTTCCATTTTACTCACAAGTACTGACTGCAAAACTTATGGAAACATATCCACATAACTTCCCACATGATTCTGAGTTGTTTGAAACCTGCATCATTGCTGTACACAGCAAGATAAAAAAGAGGATTTCTCAGGGCGTTGAATGCCTCTACATTAAAAGCAGTATACATTTCAATTTTTCTCCAACCTACTGATTTCAAACTTTATGGAAACATTCTCACTTAACTTCCCACATGATACTGAGTTCACTCAAACCTTTTCCATGATTCTGCTCAACAAGATAAAAATGTTGTTCTCAGTGCATGCAATGTATGTACATTGAAAGTGTATTCATTTCCATTTTCCTCAGAAGTCCTAACTGCAAACCTTATGGAAAGATATCCCCAGAACTTCCTTCATGATTCTAAGTTGTATGAAACCTGCATTATTGCTCTGCACATCAAGATAAAAAAGTTGGTTTCTCAGAGCATACAATGCTTTTACATTGAAAGTGTATTCATTTCCATTTTACTCACAAGTACTGACTGCAAACCTTATGGAAACATATCCACATAACTTCCCACATGATTCTGAGTTGTTTGAAACCTGCATCATTGCTGTGCACATCAAGATAAAAAAAGTGGCTTTCACAGCACGTTGAATGCTTTCACATTAAAAGCAGTATACATTTTAATTTTACTCCTACCTACTGACTTCAAACTTTATGGAAACATCCTCACTTAACTTCCCACATGATACTGAGTTCATTGAAATCTTCTCCATGAGTCTGCTCAACAAGACAAAAAAGTTGTTATCTCAGAGCATACAATGCATTTGCATTGAAAGTGTATTCCTTTCCATTTTACTCACAAGTACTGACTGCAAAACTTATGGAAACATATCCACATAACTTCCCACATGATTCTGAGTTGTTTGAAACCTGCATCATTGCTGTGCCCATCAAGATAAAAAAGTGGCTATCTCAGCACGTTGAATGCTTTGACATTAAAAGCAGTATACATCTCAATTTTACTCCTACCTACTGACTTCAAACTTTATGGAAACATGATAACTTAACTTCCCACATGATACTGAGTTCATTGAAACCATTTCCTTGACTCTGCTCAACAAGACAAAATAGTTGTTATATCAGAGCATACAATGCATTGACATTGAAAGTGTATTCATTTCCATTTTACTCACAAGTACTGACTGCAAAACTTATGGAAACATATCCACATAACTACCTACATGATTCTGAGTTGTTAGAAACCTGCATCAGTGCTGTACACAGCAAGATAAAAAAGAGGATTTCTCAGTGCGTTGAATGGTTTGACATTAAAAGCAGTATACATTTCAATTTTACTCCAAACGACTGACTGCAAACTTTATGGAAACATCCAAACATAACTTCCCACATGATACTGACTTCATTGAAACCTTCTCCATGAGTCTGCTCAACAGGACAAAAAAGTTGTTATCTCAGAGCATAGAATGCATTTGCATTGAAAGAGTATTCATTTCCATTTTACACACAAGTACTGACTGCAAACCTTATGGAAACATATCCACATAACTTCCTTCATGATTCTAAGTTGTATGAAACCTGCATCATTGCTCTGCACATCAAGATAACAAAGTTGATTTCTCAGTGCGTTGAATGCTTTGACATTAAAAGCAGTATACATTTCAACTTTACTCCAATACTGACTGCAAACTTTATGGAAACATCCTAAAATAACTTCCCACATGATACTGACTTCATTGAAACCTTTTCCATGAGTCTCCTCAACAAGATAAAAAAGTTGTTATCTCAGTGCATAGAAAGCATTTACATTGAAAGTGTATTCATTTCCATTTTACTCACAAGTACTGATTGCAAACCTTATGGAAACATATCCACAGAACTTCCTTCATGATTCTAAGTTGTATGAAACCTTCATTATTGCTCTGCACATCAAGATAAAAAAGTTGTTTTCTCAGAGCGTTGAATGCTTTGACATTTAAAGCAGTATACATTTCAACTTTACTCCAATCTACTGACTGCAAACTTTATGGAAACAACCTAACTTCACTTCCCACATGATACTGAGTTCATTGAAACCATTTCCATAGCTCTTCTCAACAAGACAAAAAAGTTGTTATCTCAGAGCATACAATGCATTTACATTGAAAGTGTATTCATTTCCATTTTACTCACAAGTACTGACTGCAAACCTTATGGAAACATATCCACATAACTTACCACATGATTCTGAGTTGTTTGAAACCTGCATCATTGCTGTGCACATCAAGATAAAAAAGTGGCTTTCTCAGCACGTTGAATGCTTTCACATTAAAACAGTGTACATTTCCATTTTACTCCTACCTACTGACTTCAAACTTTATGGAAACATGATAACTTAACTTCCCACATGATACTGAGTTCATTGAAACCATTTCCTGGACTGTGCTCAACAAGACAAAAAAGTTGTTATCTCAGAGCATACAATGCATTT